>NW_025728081.1:47500-50000 GCF_021461385.2 Schistocerca piceifrons
GGTTTGGTTTGGTTGGTTTGGTTTGGTTTGGTTTGGTTTGGTTTGGTTAGGTTAGGTTAGGTTAGGTTAGGTTAGGTTGGGTTACATTAGGTTAGGTTAGGTTAGGTGAGGTAAGGTTAGGTTAGGTTAGGTTAGGTTAGGCTAGGTTAGGTTAGGCTAGGCTAGGCTAGGTTAGGCTAGGCTAGGGTAGGCTATGCTAGGCTAGGATAGGTTAGGCTAGTTTAGTTTAGGCTAGGTTATGCTCGGTTGAGTTGGGTTGAGTTGGGTTGGGTTGGGTTGGGTTGCTTTGGGTTGGGTTGGGTTGCGTTGGTTTGGGTTGTGTTGGGTTGGGTTGTGTTTTGTTGGGTTTTGTTGGGTTGGGTTAGGTTGGGTCTCGTTTGCTTGGGTTGTGTTGGGTTGGGTTGGGTTGTGTTGGGTTAGGTTAGGTTAGGTTACATTAGGTTAGGGTTGTTTAAATTAGGTTAGGTTAGGTTAGGTTTGGTTAGGTTAGGTTAGGTTTGGTTTGGTTTGGTTTGGTTTGGTTTGGTATTGTTAGGTTAGGTTAGGTTAGGTTAGGTTTGGTTTGGTTTGGTTTGGTTTGGTTTGGTTAGGTTTTGTTGAATTAAGTTACGTTAGGTTAGATTAGGTTAGGTTAGGTTAGGGTAGGTTAGGTTAGGTTAGGTTAGGTTAGGTTTGGCTATGTTAGGAAAGGTTTGGTTTGGTTTGGTTTGGTTTGGTCTGGTTTCGTATGGTTTGGTCTGGTTTGTTTTGGTTTGGTTAGGTTAGATTAGGTTTGGTTAGGTTAGGTTAGGTTAGGTTGGGTTTGGTTGGGTTGGTATGGGTTAGGTTAGGTTAGGTTAGATTAGGTTAGGTTTGGTTTGGTTTGGTTTGGTTTGGTTTGGTTGGTTTCGTTTTTTTTGGTTTGGTTTGGTTTGGTTTGGTTTGGTTTCGTTTAGTTTGGTTTATTTTTTTTTGGTTTGGTTTGGTTTGGTTTGGTTTGGTTAGGTTAGGTTAGGTTAGGTTGGGTTAGGTTAGGTTAGGTTAGTTTGGGTTAGGTTGGGTTGGGTTGGGTTAGGTTAGGTTAAGTTTGGTTAGGTTAGGTTAGGTTAGGTTCGGTTAGGTTCGGTTCGGTTAGGTTAGGTTAGGTTAGGTTAGGTTAGGTTTTGTTTGGTTTGGTTTGGTTTGGTTTGATTTTCTTTTGTTATGTTAAAATAGATTAGGTTATGTTAGGTTGAGTTTGCTTTGGTTTGGTTTGGTTTCGTTTGGTTTGGTTTGGTTAGGTGTGGTTAGGTTAGGTTAGGTTAGGTTAGGTTAGGTTAGTTTAAGTTAGGTTAGGTTTTGTTTGGTTTTGTTTGGTTTGGTTTCGTTTGGTTTGGTTTGGTTATGTTAGGTTAGGTTAGGGTAGGTTAGGTTAGGTTAGGTTAAGTTAGGTGAGGTGAGGTTAAGTTAGGTTAGGTTAGGTTAGATTCGGTTCGGTTCGGTTCGGTTCCTTTCGGTTCGGTTCGGTTCAGTTCCGGTCCGTTCGATTTCGTTCGGTTCGGTTCGGTTCGGTTCGGTTCGGTTCGGTTCGGTTAGGTTAGTTTAGGTTAGGTTAGGTTAGGTTAGGTTATGTTAAGTTAGGTTAGGTTAGGTTTGGTTTAGTTTGGTTTGGTTTGTATTGGTTAGGTTAGGTTAGGTTAGGTTGGGTTAGGTTAGGTTAGCTTAGGTTAGGTTAGGTTAGGTTAGGTTTGGTTTGGTTTGGTTTGGTTTAGTTTGGCTTGGTTTTGTTTGGTTAGGTTTGGCTTGGTATGGTCTGGTCTGGTTTGATTTGTTTTGGTTTGGTCTGGTTTGGTTAGGTTTGTTTTGGTTTGGTTTGGTTTGGTTTGGTTTCGTTAGGTTAGGTTAGGTTAGGTTAGGTTAGGTTATGTTAGGTTAGGTGAGGTTAGGTTAGGTTAGTTTAGGTTAGGTTCGGTTCGGCTCGGTTCGGTTCCGTTCGGTTCGGTACGGTTCGGTTCCGTTCTGTTCGGTTCCGTTCGGTTCGGTTCGGTTCTGTTTGGTTCGGTTCGGTTAGGTTAGTTTAGGTTAGGTTAGGTTAGGTTAGGTTAGGTTAGGTTAGGTTAGGTTAGGTTTTGAATGGTTAGGTTTGGTTTGCTTTCGTTTCGTTTTGTTAGGTTAAAATAGGTTAGGTTAGGTTAGGTTTGCTTTGGTTTGGTTTGGTTTGGTTTGGTTTGGTTTGGTTTGGTTAGGTGTGGTTAGGTTAGGTTAGGTTAGGTTAGGTTAAGTTAGGTTAGGTTTTGTTTGGTTTTGTTTGGTTTGGTTCGGTTTGGTTTGGTTTGGTTAGGTTAGGTTAGGTTAGGTTAGGTTAGGTTAAGTTAGGTGAGGTGAGGTTAGGTTAGGTTAGGTTAGGTTAGGTTCGGTTCGGTTCGGTTTGGTTCCGTTCGGTTCGGTTCGGTTCGGTTCGGTTCTGTTCCGTTCGGTTCCGTTCGGTTCGGTTCGGTTCGGTTTGGTTCGGTTCGGTTAGGTTAGTTTAGGTTAGGTTAGG
>NW_025728081.1:185000-187500 GCF_021461385.2 Schistocerca piceifrons
ATTTTTGGTTAGGTTTGGTTTGGTTTGCTATGGTATGATTTGGTTTTGTTAGGTTGTGTTAGGTTTGGTTTGGTTGGTTTGGTTTAGTTTGGTTTGGTTTGGTTTGGTTTGGTTAGGTTTGGTTAGGTTAGGTTAGCTTAGGTTTGTTTAGGTTAGGTCAGGTTAGGTTAGGTTAGGTTAGGTTAGGTTAGGTTAGGTTTGGTTTGGTTTGGTTTGGTTTGGTTTGGTTTGGTTTTGGTTTCGATTTGTTTGGTTTGGTTTGGTTTGGTTTGGTATGGATAGGTTAGGTTAGGTTAGGTTAGGTTAGGTTAGGTTTGGTTAGGTTAGGTTAGGTTAGGTTTGGTTTGGTTTGGTTTTCTTCTACTAGGTTACATTAGGTTAGGTTTGCATTGGTTTGGTTTGGTTTGCTTTGGCTTGGTTTGGTTAGGATTGGTTAGGTTAGGTTAGGTTAGGATAGGTTAGGTTAGGTTAGGTTAGGTTATGTTAGGTAAGGTTATTTTAGGTTTGGTTTGGTTTGGTTTGGTTTGGTTTGGTTTGGTTTGTTTTGTTTTGGTTTGGCTTGGTTTGGTTTGGTTAGGTTTGGTTCGGTTTGGTTTGATTTGGTTTGTTTAGGTCTGGTTAGGTTTGGATAGGTTAGTTTAGGTTAGATTAAGTTAGGTTAGGTTAGGTTAGGTCAGGTTAGATTAGGTTGGGTTAGGTTAGGTTTGGTTTGGTTTGGTTTGGTTTGGTTTGGTTTGGTTTGGTTAGGATAGGTTAGGTAAGGTTAGGTTAGGTTGGATTAGGTTAGGTTAGGTTAAGTTAGGTTAGGTTATGTCAGGTTAGGTTAGGTTGGGTTAGGTTTGGTTAGGTTTGGTTTGGTTTGGTTTGGCTTGGTTTTGTTAGGTTAGGTTAGGTTAGGTTTGGTTTGGTTTGGTTTGGTTTGGTTAGGCTTTGTTAAATTAAGTTAGGTTAGGTTAGATTAGGTTAGGTTAGGTTAGGTTAGGTTAGGTAAGGTTTGGTTTGGTTTGGTTTGGTTTGGTTTGGTTTCGTATGGTTTAGTTTGGTTTGATTTGGTTTCGTTTGGTTTCGTTTGGTTTAGTTTCGTTTGGTTTGGTTTCGTTTAATTTGGTTAGGTTGGATTAGGTTAGGTTAGGTTAGGTTAGATTAAGTTAGGTTAGTTTGGGTTAGGTTGGGTTGGGTTAGGTTAGGTTAATTTAGGTTGGGTTAGGTTAGGTTAGGTTAGGTTAGGTTAGGTTAGGTTTGGTTCGGTTAGGTTCGGTTAGGTTGGGTCAGGTTACTTTAGGTTAGGTTAGGTTTGGTTTGGTTCGGTTAGGTTCGGTTAGGTTGGGTCAGGTTACTTTAGGTTAGGTTAGGTTTGGTTTGGTTAGGTTCGGTTAGGTTAGGTCATGTTAGGTTAGGTTAGGTTAGGTTAGGTTAGGTTAGGTTTGGTTTGGTTCGGTTTGGTTTGGTTCGGTTTGGTTTGGTTTGGTTTGGTTTGGTTTCGTTTGGTTTGGTTTGGTGTGGTTAGGTTAGGTTAGGTTAGGTTAGGTTAGGTTAGGTTAGGTTAGGTTAGGTTAGGTTAGGTCTGGTTAGGTTTTGTTTGGTTTGTTTTGGTTTGGTTTGGTTTGGTTAGTGTTAGGTTAGGTTAGGTTAGGTTAGCTTAGGTTAGGTTAGATTAGGTTAGGTGAGGTGAGGTTAGGTTAGGATAGGTTAGGTTAGGTTCGGTTCGGTTCGGTTCGGTTCGGTTCGGTTTGCTTCTTTTCGGTTCCGTAGGGTTCAGTTCGGTTCGGTTTGGTTCGGTTAGGTAAGGTTAGTTTAGGTTAGGTTAGGTTAGGTTAGGTTAGGTTAGGTTAGGTTAGGTTGGGTAGGTTTGGTTAGGTTTGGTTTGGTTTGGTATGGTATGATTTGGCATTGTCAGGTTATGTTAGGTTAGGTTAGGTTAGGTTAGGTTAGGTTAGGTTGGGTAGGTTTGGTTAGGTTTGTTTTGGTTTGGTATGGTATGATTTGGTTTTGTTAGGTTAGGTTAGGTTAGGTTAGGTTAGGTTTGGTTTGGTTTGGTTGGTTTGGTTTGGTTTGGTTTTGGTTTCGTTTGGTTTCGTTTGGTTTGGTTTGTTTGGTTAGGTAAGGTTAGGTTAGGTTAGGTTAGGTTAGGTTAGGTTAGGTTAGGTTAGGTTTGGTTTGGTTTGGTTTGGTTTGGATTGTTGTGGTTTGGTTGGTTTGGTTTGTTGTGGTTTGGTTTGGTTTGGTTTGGTTTGGTTAGGTTGGGTTTAGGTTGGGTTAGGTTAGGTTGGGTTGGGATAGGTTAGGTTAGGTTAGGTTGGGTTATGTTAGGTTAGGGTAGGTTAGGTTAGGTTTGATAAGGTTTGGTTAGGTTGGGTTTGGTTTGGTTTGGTTTGGTCTGGTTTTGTTAGGTTACGTTAGGTTAGGTTGGGTTAGGTTAGGTTTGGTTTGATTTGGTTTGGTTTCGTTTCGTTTTGATTGGTTTGGTTTCGTTTGGTTTGGTTTGGTTTGGTTTGGTTTG
>NW_025728081.1:225000-227500 GCF_021461385.2 Schistocerca piceifrons
TTAGACTAGGTTATGTTAGGTTAGGTTAGGTTGTGTTAGGTTTGGTTTGGTTTGGTTTGGTTTGTATTGGTTAGGTTAGGTTAGGTTAGGTTAGGTTAGGTTAGGTTAGGTTAGGTTTGGTTTGGTTTGGTTTGGTTTGGCTTGGTTTTGTTTGGTTAGGTTTGGCTTGGTTTGGTCTGGTCTGGTTTGATTTGTTTTGGTTTGGTCTGGTTTGGTTAGGTTTGTTTTGGTTTGGTTTGGTTTGGTTTGGTTTAGTTCGGTTTGGTTTGGTTTGGTTTGGTTTGGTTTCGTTAGGTTATGTTAAGTTAGGTTAGGTTAGGTTAGGTTAGGTTATGTTAGGTTAGGTGAGGTTAGGTTAGGTTAGGTTAGGTTAGGTTCGGTTGGGTTCAGTTCGGTTCCGTTCGGTTCGGTATGGTTCGGTTCCGTTCCGTTCGGTTCCGTTCGGTTCGGTTCGGTTCGGTTTGGTTCGGTTCGGTTAGGTTAGTTTAGGTTAGGTTAGGTTAGGATAGGTTAGGTTAGGTTAGGTTAGGTTAGGCTAGGTTAGGTTAGGCTAGGCTAGGCTATGCTAGGCTAGGCTAGGTTAGGCTAGGCTAGGATAGGCTATGCTAGGCTAGGCTAGGTTAGGCTAGGCTAGGCTAGGCTATGCTAGGCTAGGATAGGTTAGGCTAGTTTAGTTTAGGCTATTTTACTTTAGGTTAGATGAGGTTACGTTAGGTTAGATTACGTTAGGTTAGGTTAGGTTCGGTTCGGTTAGGTTCGGTTAGGTTAGGTTAGGTTAGGTTAGGTTAGGTTATGGTAGGTTAGCTTAGGTTAGGTTAGGTTTTGTTTGGTTTGGTTTGGTTTTGTTTTGTTACGTTAAAATAGGTTAGGTTAGGTTAGGTTAGGTTTACTTTGGTTTGGTTTGGTTGGTTTGGTTGGGTTTGGTTTGATTTGGTTTGGTTAGGTTTAGTTAGGTTTGGGTAGGTTAGGTTAGGTTAGGTTAGGTTAGATTAGGTTAGGTTAGGTTAGGTTAGGTCAGGTTAGGTTAGGTTAGGTTAGGTTTGATTTGGGTTGGTTTGTTTTGGTCTGGTTTGGTTTGGTTTGGTTTGGTTTGGTTTGATTTGGTTAGGTTAGGTTAGGTTAGGTTACGTTAGTTTGGGTTAGACTAGGTTAGGTTAGGTTAGGTGAGGTAAGGTTAGGTTAGGTTAGGTTAGGTTAGTCTAGGTTAGGTTAGGCTAGGCTAGGCTATGCTAGGCTAGGCTAGGTTAGCCTAGGCTAGGCTAGGCTATGCTAGGCTAGGATAGGTTAGGCTAGTTTAGTTTTGGCTAGGTTAGGCTCGGTTGAGTTGGGTTGGCTTGGGTTGGGTTGGGTTGGTTTGGGTTGGGTTGGGTTGCGTTGGGTTGGGTTGTGTTGGATTGGGTTGTGTTTTGTTGGGTTGTGTTGGGTTGGGTTAGGTTAGGTTAGGTTACATTAGGTTAGGGTTGATTAAATTAGGTAATGTTAGGTTAGGTTAGGATTGGTTAGGTTAGGTTAGGTTTGGTTTGGTTTGGTTTGGTTTGGTATTGTTAGGTTAGGTTAGGTTAGGTTAGGTTTGGTTTGGTTTGGTTTGGTTTGGTTTGGTTTGGTTAGGTTTTGTTGAATTAAGTTAGGTGATGTTAAATTAGGTTAGGTTAGGTTAGGTTAGGTTAGGTTAGGTTAGGTTAGGTTAGGTTAGGTTAGGTTAGGTTTGGTTTGGTTTGGTTTGGTTTGGCTTGGTCTTGTTTGGTTAGGTTTGGCTTGGTTTGGTCTGGTCTGGTTTGATTTGTTTTGGTTTGGTCTGGTTTGGTTAGGTTTGTTCTGGTTTGGTTTGGTTTGGTTTGGTTTAGTTCGGTTTGGTTTGGTTTGGTTTGGTTTGGTTTCGTTAGGTTATGTTAGGTTAGGTTAGGTTAGGTTAGGTTAGGTTATGTTAGGTTAGGTGAGGTTAGGTTAGGTTAGGTTAGGTTCGGTTGGGTTCAGTTCGGTTCCGTTCGGTTCGGTACGGTTCGGTTCCGTTCCGTTCGGTTCCGTTCGGTTCGGTTCGGTTCGGTTTGGTTCGGTTCGGTTAGGTTAGTTTAGGTTAGGTGAGGTTAGGTTAGGTTAGGTTAGGTTCGGTTAGGTTAGGTTAGGCTAGGTTAGGTTAGTCTAGGTTAGGTTAGGCTAGGCTAGGCTATGCTAGGCTAGGCTAGGTTAGCCTAGGCTAGGCTAGGCTATGCTAGGCTAGGATAGGTTAGGCTAGTTTAGTTTAGGCTAGGTTAGGCTCGGTTGAGTTGGGTTGGCTTGGGTTGGGTTGGGTTGGTTTGGGTTGGGTTGGGTTGCGTTGGGTTGGGTTGTGTTGGATTGGGTTGTGTTTTGTTGGGTTGTGTTGGGTTGGGTTAGGTTAGGTTAGGTTACATTAGGTTAGGGTTGATTAAATTAGGTAATGTTAGGTTAGGTTAGGTTTGGTTAGGTTAGGTTAGGTTTGGTTTGGTTTGGTTTGGTTTGGTATTGTTAGGTTAGGTTAGGT
>NW_025728081.1:295000-297500 GCF_021461385.2 Schistocerca piceifrons
TTCATCAGGTTAGGTTAGGTTAGGTTAGGTTAGGTTAGGTTAGGTTAGGTTAGGTTAGGTTAGGTTAGGTTAGGTTGGGTAGGTTTGGTTAGGTTTGCTTTGGTTTGGTATGGTATGATTTGGTTTTGTTAGGTTAGGTTAGGTTAGGTTTGGTTTGGTTTGGTTGGTTTGGTTAGGTTTGGTTTGGTTTGGTTTGGTTTGGTTGGGTTTGGTTAGGTTAGGTTATTTTATGTTAGGTTAGGTTACATTAGGTTAGTTTAGGTTTGGTTCGGTTCGGTTAGGTTAGGTTAGGTTAGGTTGGGTTAGGTTAGGGTAGGTTAGGTTAGGTTAGGTTAGGTTAGGTTAGGTAAGGTTTGGTTTGGTTTGGTTTTGTTTGGTTTGGTTTGGTCTGGTTTCGTATGGTGTGGTTCTGTTTGGTTTGGTTAGGTTAGGTTAGGTTAGATTAGGTTAGGTATGGTTTTGTTGGGTTGGTTTGGGTTAGGTTAGGTTGGGTTAGGTTAGGTTAGGTTAGATTAGGTTAGGTTAGGTTTGGTTTGGTTTGGTTTGGTTTCGTTTGGTTTAGTTTGGTTGGTTTCGTTTGCTTTGGTTTGGTTTGGTTTCGTTTGGTTTGGTTTCGTTTAGTTTGGTTTATTTTGGTTTGGTTTGGTATGGTTTGGTTTGGTTTGGTTTGGGTTAGGTTAGGTTATGTTGGGTTATGTTAGGTTAGGTTAGTTTGGGGTAGGTTGGTTTGGGTTGGGTTAGGTTAGGTTAGGTTAGGTTAGGTTAGGTTAGGTTAGGTTAGTTTCGGTTCGGTTCGGTTAGGTTCGGTTAGGTTAGGTTAGGTTAGGTTAGGTTAGGTTAGGTTAGGTTTTGTTTGGTTTGGTTTGGTTTTGTTTGGTTTTGTTTTGTTAGGTTAAAATAGGTTAGGTTAGTTTAGGTTAGGTTTGCTTTGGTTTGGTTTGGTTTAGTTTGGTTTGGTTTGGTTAGGTGTGGTTAGGTTAGGTTAGGTTAGGTTAAGTTAGGTTAGGTTATGTTATGTTAGGTTAGGTTAGGTTAGGTTAGGTTAGGTTAGGTTAGGTTATGTTATGTTATGTTAGGTTAGGTAAGGTTGTGTAGGTTTGTTTGGGTTTGGTTTGGTTTGGTTTGGTTTCATTTGGTTTTATTAGGTTAGGTTAGGTTAGGTTTGGTTTGGTTTGGTTTGGTTTGGTTTGGTTTGGTTTGGTTTGGTTTCGTTTGGTTTGGTTTGGTTACGTTTGGTTTGGTTTGGTTTTATTTGGTATGGTTTGGTATGGTTTGGTTTGGTTTGGTTTGGTTTGGTTTGGTTTGGTTTGGTTTGGTTTCGTTAGGTTAGGTTAGGTTAGGTTAGGTTAGGTTAGGTTAGGTTAGGTTGGGTAGGTTTGGTTAGGTTAGGTTAGGTTTGGTTTGGTTTGGTTTGGTTGGGTTTGGTTCGGTTTGGTTAGGTTAGGTTAGGTTAAATTGGGTTAGGTTGGGTTGGGTTGGGTTAGGTTAGGTTAGGTTAGGTTAGGTTAGGTTAGGTAAGGTTAGGTTAGGTTAGGTTCGGTTATGTTAGGTTAGCTCAGGTTAGGTTAGGTTAGGTTACGTTAGGTTAGGTTAAGTTTGGATTGGTTTGGTTTGGTTTGGTTTTGGTTTCGTTTGGTTTGGTTTGGTTTGGTTTGGTTTGGTTTTGTTTCGTTTGGTTTGGTTGGATTTGGTTAGGTGTGGTTAGGTTAGGTTAAGTTAGGTTAGGTTAGGTTTGGTTTGGTTTCGTTTGGTTTGGTTTGAGGTTAGGTTAGGTTAGGTCAGTTTAGGTTAGGTTAGGTGAGGTGAGGTGAGGATAGGTTAGGTTAGGTTAGATTAGGTTAGGTTTGGTTTGGTTTGGTTTGGTTTGGTTTTGTTTGGTTTGGTTGGTTTCGTTTTTTTTGGTTTGGTTTGGTTTGGTTTGGTTTGGTTTGGTTTGGTAGGCTAGGTTAGGTTAGGTTAGATTAGGATAGGTTAGGTTAGGTTAGGTGAGGTGAGGTGAGGTTAGGTTAGGTTAGGTTAGGTTAAGTTAGGTTCGGTTCGGTTCGTTTCGGTTCGGTTCGGTTCGGTTCCGTTAGGTTCCGCTCGGTTCGGTTCGGTTCGGTTTGGTTCAATTCGATTAGGTTAGTTTAGGATAGGTTGGGTTACGTTAGGTTAGGTTATGTTAGGTTAGGTTAGGTTAGGTTAGGCTTGGTTTGGTTTGGTTTGGTTTGGTTTGGTAAGGTTAGGTTAGGTTAGGTTAGGTTAGGTTAGGTTAGGTTTGGTTTGGTTTGGTTTGGTTTGGTTTGGTTTGGTTTGGTTTGGTTAGGTTTGGCTTGGTTTGGTCTGGACTGGTTTTTTTTGCTTTGGTTTGGTCTGGTTTGGTTAGGTTTGATCTGGTTTGGTTATGTTAGGTTTGCTTTGGTTTGGTTTGGTTTGGTTTGGTTTCGTTTGGTTAGATTAGGTTAGGTTAGGTTAGGTAAGGTTAGGTTAGGTTAGGTTAGGTTAGGTTAAGTTAGGTTTG
>NW_025728081.1:322500-325000 GCF_021461385.2 Schistocerca piceifrons
GGTTTGGTTTGGTTTGATTTGGTTTGGTTTCGTTAGGTTACGTTAGGTTAGGTTTGGTTTGGTTTAGTTGGTTTGGTTAGGTTTTTTTTGGTTTGGTTTGGTTTGGTTTGGTTGGGTTTGGTTAGGTTAGGTTAGGTTAGGTTACTTTAGGTTAGGTTAGGTTACGTTAGGTTAGATTAGGTTAGGTTAGGTTATGTTAGGTTCGGTTAGGATAGGTTAGGTTAGGTTAGGTTAGGGTAGGTTAGGTTAGGTTAGGTTAGGTTTTGTTTGGTTTGGTTTGGTTTTGTTTGGTTTTGTTTTGTTACGTTAAAATAGGTTAGCTTAGGTTTGCTTTGGTTTGGTTTGGTTGGTTTGCTTTGGTTTGGTTTGGATAGGTTTGGTTAGGTTTGGGTAGGTTAGGTTAGGTTAGGTTAGGTTAGATTAGGTTAGGTTAGGTTAGGTTAGGTCAGGTTAGGTTAGGTCAGGTTAGGTTTTGTTTGGGTTGGTTTGGTTTGTTCTGGTTTGGTTTGGTTTGGTTTGATTTGGTTTGGTTTGGATTGGTTTTGTTAGGTTAGGTTAGGTTAGGTTAGTTTGGGTTAGATTAGGTTAGGTTACGTTAGGTGAGGTAAGGTTAGGTTAGGTTAGGTTAGGTTAGGCTAGGTTAGGTTAGGCTAGGCTAGGCTACGCTAGGCTAGGTTAGGCTAGGCTAGGCTAGGCTATGCTAGGCTAGGATAGCTTAGGCTAGTTTAGTTTAGGCTAGGTTAGGCTCGGTTGAGTTGGGTTGGGTTGGGTTGGGTTGGTTTGGGTTGGGTTGGGTTGTGTTGGGTTGGGTTGTGTTGGGTTGGGTTGCGTTTTGTTGGGTTGTGTTGGGTTGGGTTAGGTTGGGTCTCGTTTGCTTGGGTTGTGTTGGGTTGGGTTGGGTTGTGTTGGGTTGGGTTAGGTTAGGTTAGGTTACATTTGGTTAGGGTTGATTAAATTAGGCTAGGTTAGGTTAGGTTTGGTTAGGTTAGGTTAGGTTTGGTTTGGTTTGGTTTGGTTTGGTATTGTTAGGTTAGGTTAGGTTAGGTTACGTTAGGTTAGGTTTGGTTTGGTTTGGTTTGGTTTGGTCTGGTTTCGTATGGTTTGGTTTGGTTTGGTTTGGTTTGGTTAGGTTAGATTAGGTTTGGTTAGGTTAGGTTAGGTTAGGTTAGGTTAGGTTGGGTTTGGTTGGGTTGGTTTGGGTTAGGTTAGGTTAGGTTAGATTAGGTTAGGTTTGGTTTGGTTGGTTTGGTTTGGTTGGTTTCGTTTTTTTGGTTTGGTTTGGTTTCGTTTGGTTTGGTTTCGTTTAGTTTGGTTTTTTTTTTGGTTTGGTTTGGTTTGGTTTGGTTTGGTTTGGTTTGGTTTGGTTAGGTTAGGTTAGGTTAGGTTGGGTTAGGTTAGGTTAGGTTAGTTTGGGTTAGGTTGGGTTGGGTTGGGTTAGGTTAGGTTATGTTTGGTTAGGTTAGGTTAGGTTAGGTTCGGTTAGGTTCGCTTCGGTTAGGTTAGGTTAGGTTAGGTTAGGTTAGGTTAGGTTTTGTTTGGTTTGGTTTGGTTTTGTTTTGTTATGTTAAAATAGGTTAGGTTAGGTTAGGTTAGGTTTGCTTTGGTTTGTTTGGTTTACTTTGGTTTGGTTTGGTTTGGTGAGGTGTGGTTAGGTTAGGTTACGTTAGGTTAGGTTAGGTTAGTTTAAGTTAGGTTAGGTTTTGTTTGGTTTTGTTTGGTTTGTGTTGGTTTGGTTTGGTTTGGTTAGGTTAGGTTAGGTTAGGTTAGGTTAGGTTAGGTTAGGTTAGGTTAGGTTAGGTGAGGTTAGGTTAGGTTAGGTTCGGTTCGGCTCGGTTCGGTTCCGTTCGGTTCGGTACGGTTCGGTTCCGTTCCGTTCGGTTCCGTTCGGTTCGGTTCGGTTCGGTTTGGTTCGGTTCGGTTAGGTTAGTTTAGGTTAGGTTAGTTTAGGTTAGGTTAGGTTATGTTAAGTTAGGTTAGGTTAGATTTGGTTTGGTTTGGTTTGGTTTGTATTGGTTAGGTTAGGTTAGGTTAGGTTAGGTTGGGTTAGGTTAGGTTAGCTTAGGTTAGGTTAGGTTAGGTTAGGTTTGGTTTGGTTTGGTTTAGTTTGGCTTGGTTTTGTTTGGTTAGGTTTGGCTTGGTTTGGTCTGGTCTGGTTTGATTTGTTTTGGTTTGGTCTGGTTTGGTTAGGTTTGTTTTGGTTTGGTTTGGTTTCGTTAGATTAGGTTAAGTTAGGTTAGGTTAGGTTAGGTTAGGTTAGGTTATGTTAGGTTAGGTGAGATTAGGTTAGGTTAGCTTAGGTTAGGTTCGGTTCGGCTCGGTTCGGTTCCGTTCGGTTCGGTACGGTTCGGTTCCGTTCCGTTCGGTTCCGTTCGGTTTGGTTCGGTTCTGTTTGGTTCGGTTCGGTTAGGTTAGTTTAAGTTAGGTTAGGTTAGGTTAGGTTTTGTTTGGTTTGGTTTGGTTTGCTTTGGTTTCGTTTTGTTAGGTTAAAATAGGTTAGGTT
>NW_025728081.1:650000-652500 GCF_021461385.2 Schistocerca piceifrons
TTAGGTTAGGTTAGGTTACGTTAGGTTAGGTTAGGTTAGGTTAGGTTAGGTTAGGTTAGGTTAGGTTAGGGTAGGTTAGGTTAGGTTAGGTTAGGTTTGATTTGTTTTGGTCAGGTCGGGTCGGGTCGGGTCGGGTCGGGTCAGGTCAGGTCAGGTCAGGTCAGGTCAGGTCAGGTCAGGTCAGGTCAGGTCAGGTCGGGTCAGGTCAGGGTTGGGTTGGGTTGGGTTGGGTTGGGTTGTGGTGGGTTGGGTTGGGTTGTGTTGGGTTGGGTTGCATTGGGTTGGGTTGGGTTGGGTTGGGTTGGGTTGGGTTGGGTTGGATTGGGTTGTGTTGGGTTGGGTTGGGTTAGGTTAGGTTAGGTTAGGTTAGGTTAGGTTAGGTTATGTTAGGTTAGGTTAGGTTAGGTTAGGTTTGGTTAGGTTAGGTTAGGTTAGGTTAGGTAAGGTTAGGTTTGGTTAGGTTAGGTTAGGTTAGGTTAGGTTAGGTTAGGTTAGATTAGGTTAGGTTAGGTTAGGTTAGGTTAGGTTAAGTTTGGTTAGGTTAGGTTAGGTTAGTTTAGGTTAGGTTAGATTAGGTTAGGTTAGGTTAGGTTAGGTTAGGTTAGGTTAAGTTAGGTTAGGTTAGGTTAGGTTAGGTTAGGTTAGGTAAGGTTTGGTTTGGTTTGGTTTAGTTTGGTTTGGTTTGGTCTGGTTTTGTATGGTTTGGTTTGGTTTGGTTTGGTTTGGTTTGGTTTGGTTAGGTTAGGTTAAGTTAGGTTAGGTTAGGTTAGATCAGGTTGGGTTTTGTTGGGTTGGTTTGGGTTAGGTTAGGTTAGGTTAGGTTAGGTTAGATTAGGTTAGGTTTGGTTTGGTTTGGTTTGGTTTGGTTTCGTTTGGTTTGGTTTGGTTGGTTTCGTTTGGTTTGGTTTGGTTTGGTTTCGTTTGGTTTGGTTTCGTTTAGTTTGGTTTATTTTGGTTTGGTTTGGTTTGGTTTGGTTTGGTTTGGTTTGGTTTGGTTTGGTTAGGTTAGGTTAGGTTAGGTTGGGTTAGGTTAGGTTAGGTTAGTTTGGGTTAGATTGGGTTGAGTTGGGTTAGGTTAGGTTACGTTAGATTAGGTTAGGTTAGGTTAGGTTCGGTTAGGTTCGGTTCGGTTGGGTTAAGTTAGGTTAGGTTAGGTTAGGTAAGGTTAGGTTAGGTTAGGTTTTGTTTGGTTTGGTTTGGTTTGGTTTTGTTTTGTTAGGTTAAAATAGGTTAGGTTAGGTTAGGTTAGAATTGCTTTGGTTTGGTTTGGTTAGGTGTGGTTAGGTTAGGTTAGGTTAGGTCAGGTTAGGTTAGGTTGGGTTAGGTTAGGTTAGGTTAGGTTAGGTTTGGTTTGGTTTGGTTTGGTTTGGTTTGGTTTGGTTTGGTTGGTTTGGTTTGGTTTCGTTTGGCTTCGTTTGGTTTGCTTTGGTTTGGTTTGGTTTGGTTTGGTTTGGTTTGGTTTGGTTTGGTTTCGTTAGGTTAGTTTAGGTTAGGTTAGGTTAGGTTAGGTTAAGTTAGGTTTGGTTAGGTTAGGTTGGGTAGGTTTGGTTGGGTTTGGTTTGGTTTGGTTTGGTTTGATTTGGTTTTATTAGGTTAGGTTAGGTTTGGTTTGGTGTGGTTTGGTTTGGTTTGGTTTGGTTTGGTTTGGTTTGGTTTGGTTTGATTTCGTTAGGTTACGTTAGGTTACGTTAGGTTAGGTTAGGTTAGGTTAGGTTAGGTTAGGTTAATTTAGGTTAGGTTAGGTTAGGTTAGGTTAGGTTGGGTAGGTTTGGTTAGGTTTGATTTAGTTTGGTATGGTATGATTTGGTTTTGTTAGGTTACGTTAGGTTAGGTTAGGTTTGGTTTGGTCTGCTTGGTTTGGTTTGGTTTGGTTTGGTTTGGATTGGTTGGTTAGGTTTGGTTAGGTTAGGTTAGTTTAGGTTACTTTAGGTTAGGTTAGGTTAGGTTAGGTTAGGTTAGGTTAGGTTAGCTTAGGTTTGGTTTGGTTTGGTTTGGTTCGGTTTGGTTTGGTTGGGTTTGGTTTGGTTTGGTTAGGTTAGGTTATGTTAAGTTGGGTTAGGTTGGGTTGGGTTGGGTTAAGTTATGTTAGGTTAGGTTAGGTTAGGTAAGGTTAGGTTAGGTTAGGTTCGGTTAGGTTAGGTTAGGTTACGTTAGGTTAGGTTAGGTTGGGTTAGGTTAGGTTAGTTTAGGTTAGGATAAGTTTGGTTTGGTTTGGTTTGGTTTTGGTTTCGTTTGGTTTGGTTTGGTTTGGTTTGATTTGGTTTGGTTTGGTTGGATTTGGTTAGGTGTGGTTAGGTTAGGTTAGGTTAGGTTAGGTTAAGTTAGGTTAGGATTTGTTTGGTTTGGTTTATTTTGGTTTGGTTTGGTTTGGTTAGGTTACGTTAGGTTAGGTTAGTTTAGGTTAGGTTAGGTTAGGTTAGGTGAGGTGAGGTGAGGTGAGGTTAGGTTAGGTTAGGTTAGGTTAGGTTAGGTTCGGTTCGGTTAGGTTCGGTTAGGTTCG
>NW_025728081.1:692500-700000 GCF_021461385.2 Schistocerca piceifrons
GTAAACAAATTTAGCTTGCAAAACGAAGTAAACATTACTTGATTAAGAATGGCCCTCACGGAAGACGGCAGGGGTCTTAACCTACGGGAGGATGTATAGACTCTAAAGACCTCCTAGGGGTCGCAAAAGGACTTACACATGTCAACAATATTCGTGTATACAAGAATCATCATAAAACATCAAAACATTGTAAAACATCAGAACATCATAAAATATCATAGAATATCAAAACAAAATTAGAACAATACATAACAGTGTGAATTAGGTAAACATGCTAAGTGTTCTTGTCGCTAAGATGAGGTAAAAATGTCTTTTTTTTTTTTTGCTTTTGTTTGAATGAGTTGAAAATATAAACATATCACCACTGGTGAGTCACTGCGGGGGCGCCTGGCGCGAGGCGGCGTGGTGTGTTGTCCTCAGCGGGCAGCGCGCAGGCTGTCGGCGGGAAGGGGGCGTGGCCGTGGCCAGGTCCGTGCACTGGAACTCAGCGCAGGGGGAGTATGAGGGGAGGTCCACATGTTTCAAAACACAGTTGAAAAGGGAGTTATCACTAAGGGAACACTTCACTACACTACACTAGTTTTTCCACATTAGTTGATATCTCTGTTTCACTCTTAAAACTAGGGGAGGGCACATGCCTGATGGGTTCTTGTTTTCTGTTTTTTGTTTAGTTTAGTTTGTGGCTGTTTGCCATTTATTTAAGTGTGCCAACAGGCGAAAGTAAGAAATTTGTCCTTTTTCATGATCTAGCAAGTCATCAATTGACGTTAGGATGTGATTATTAGATTTTTTAGGTAAAACTTGAACGTTAGCTGACAAGGGAATCATGAATGAGCTTTCAGGTATAAAAAAAAACATAATTAAAGAGGTGTGAATACTAAGTAAGCCGTAGTGGCATGAAAGATTATTAATCGTGTTCCAACAGGAACCGTTTGCTGAAGATCTGCGCGGAGGCTACGTCAGAGTGGCAGCTGACTGCAAGGCCAATCTCGCGCTACGTCAGAAAGGCGCGCGGTAGATAATTTCCAAGGGCAGCGCCGCGTCAGGGCTGCACGCGGCAGCTGAGGGGTCTACGACTGTCAAATGCCGACTGTCAAATGCAACAAAATAGAAGTGGGATTACGCGTGACATAAAGCTAGATGAGCTGTTACAGTGGGTTCTGTTTAAAATTACATTAACATACATAAATGTAGAAATGAGGCACACCAGTATCATATCAAATTGTTGCAAATGCCATATCAATAACAAACAAAAAAGTTAAATGCCTCCTTGGGCTAACCATCCAAGTGTAATAACATTCATATTTTGCGAAGCATTTTCTCGTAACTCAATATATTTGCTGAACACCATAAATGGAGACTGACCAAGAAAAATGACACCAGTTTGGTGCAGGTGGGGCGTAGATTGTGTCGTTGGATGTCAAGGCTGTTGCTAACGAGAGGGGGGAAAACAAAACTCGACGATGTCCATAGTGGACACAGAGAGTATAAGGAATTGGATTAGAAAAGACTAAGTTGAGCGTAATTTCTGAAGGACTTTCCCTTTATGAAGGTGCAGTGCAAGGCGCATCGTTTACACGACGTTATCGCCTACTTAACTGTGTATACGACAATTCTGCGATTCCAAGATAGCTGCTACTTACTTCTTCCTAAAACACGACTTCTCTCACTTAAAACAAAACTTTACTGCGCGACAAAATTCACCGTCTTTATCCTCTCAACATCTTGCGACTAACTTTACGACCAAATTCGCCGTCTTCATCCTCTCAACATTTTGCGACTAAACTCGCCGTCTCTATAACTCCGTAGTGCTGGCCTCCTCGGGCCCAGCTGGTTGCTTAAAACTCCGTCTATCCTTGCTTGTATCGCAGTGTCCTGGGACACGTCATACAGTTAAATGCTACTACTTCAATAGTCGGTATTCCTTCGGAAAATACAACGGGAAACAAAGAAGGCTCAAGGTTTTGAACAGAGATTTCCGCTTACTGTGGCGTTTAGCTGCGGGCTAGACGCAGTTAGCGTCTGATGTTGCCTGATCAGCTGTCGTCAGAGAGCACGGAACACTGTTCTCGTGAACTCTTCTTCGACATGGAAGATCAAAGTTTGGGCTGAATAGTTTTGTGTTAGGATACGCCCGGGTAATAGAATGCAAAAGGCGTTGTTCGGTTGAAAGTTGTCAGATGAAAGTGGATAGGACGGACTATGTCGCGAAATGGAAAAGTGAAGAAACGACACAGACAGCTGAGGGACCGCGCGGGTGCCAGCCGCGTCACGTAAGGTACGTGCCCTTGCGGGTGTGGTTCTCTTGTTCATCCAACAGACTAGGTATATGGCCAAAGCTTGCTCGTTCTGTGGGCGTGATTCACTCTGTTTATGTTACCTATCACGGCGGCAGGCATGTGATATATCCCTCCAGTTAAACATTCAAATATAAATCAAAATAAGGCATGGTTACATCCTAAACTACTCTTCTAAAACAATTTATCACCTAAGACATCATTATTATTAACCAGATAATTGGCAGTACTCGGGAACTTACTCTAGCATGCTTGAAATCCTACAAAATTATTATCCTCATCAGTATAGTAACACAGCGACACATGGAAACACTAGGCTGATACAAATACTAAATTACTGGTGCTGGCAAAACTTTAGCAAAATTCTCTAAATAGTTAGTAATAAAACAGTCAAAATGAACAACAATAAGATAATACATGGACTTAAGTAATTGGACACAAGTAATTAGACATAAGTAATTGGACGTAATCAATTAGACACAAGCAATTTGACATAAGTAATTGGCAACTCGTCATAGTGATATAAGCGGTGGCAAAGCCGTAACAAAAGCAAAAGTTTAAAATATTATTTCCTTCAAACAAAACTTCCTTACTCTCCAGTTACATTTCGTAGCAAAATGAATGTAAGCATCCCCTGGTATTCCTTTAAGCTCTCGTTTGTATTTTCATTCCAACCGATCTTTGGTACTTCTACCCACAGGAAAACTGTCATTAAGTAATGGCAATGTTGTGTGTAATGCTGTGGAATAGTGTAATGTCACGTTAATACTTCCTGTAACAAGATTCTGATGAAAAATGATTTTATGTCTCCTTCAATGAACAGTCCAAAAATTATTAAACGTGCGATAAACCGTTTCCTGTGTTGATTTGTATTTGCAAATATTGACGATCATCAGTCACCCAACCAATCGTTCCGGTGTGTATTGGTTGTTCCTTTTGTTCATTCTCTCACTTACCTGCTTCCATATAATCAATATTGGCGGCTCGACGAAGCTAGTCGCATCTCGGAAGACGTCGATATGACTTACCTGTCGGTGCTTTGGTTTTTTATAAAATTAGAGTTCATTTGTCATATAAAGAGTGTGTAGGGAGCAAAGTAAGTTCCTGACTATTGAAAATGTGCATAAAGTTATTCATAGGGTTCGTTATATCATGGTTAAGAATTTCTGTGTTGAGATTCAGTGCAGCTTGAGGTGCTAAGGTGCGACACGCGTCGCGCTCGTGAGATTGTAAGTTGCTGACAGCACAGCTGACACTACGGCTGCTTCCGGTTTCACTGGCTGGGCGGCAGAACTGGCGTTCACGCTGGGTCCGTCCTCCTGCTACGCATGGAGTTTATCTCTCGGTACAGTCACAAAATTTCCTTCCAGAGTTATCTTATGTTGTTCACGACAGTTATGCATGGAGAATGTTCTTTTCTAAGGGACTCTAATAACTTCAATCGCTAGAGGTCACAAAACTATCGGCTTACAACTATTTTACTTAAACACTCTGTTCTTCAAAATTTAGGTAAATGGCAGGTGTTAGGCTTCTATATAAACTATATTTTGCAATGGCATTCCAAACCCAACTCCTTGGCTAACGCGTTCCCCACTCAGCGGTCGTTTACAGGACAGATATAGCGGCAAGTGCCGGCTTTCTTGACGCCATATAGATCCGTTTATTAACCGTGGTGGTGATACAACATAGCCGGAGATCGATCTGAAATTCCAACATTTACTAATCCTGATGGTTTAGACAATGCGTACCAGGAAAAGTTCTCTCTCACGATTTTTGTTCCATACTGAAAATTCAAATAGACAATACACATAGATTCCCGTCTTTAGATAAGACTAATAAAATCTGTAGGGCAATATTAAGCTGGTGATTTTATTTTTATAACCATCCCTTTAGGTTTGCTGTTTAAACTGCAACGTACGAATATACGAATGTGTAGCGTGGCTGAGGCACGTGGCCTGCAGGGCGATGGTTGGGTGGTGAGGAGGGGCGAGGGGAGAGGTGCAGATGCTGCACGCACCAAGGACAGAGGCGGTGGGTGGGGAAGTGGGAACTGCAATGGCCGCTCTCTCGGCAGGCCGGTGGGTGTGGAGGGAAGGGAAGGGGGCCGCGTCGCCAGCTGACAGGGAGGGGTGGGACTCGGCGCATGTGAACAACTGTAGACCACAGTGGAGGTATTTACGCACTCCTTCCGTGGCATTTAATATACAGAAATACGTGGTACCAAAAAACTTACCTCGTTGTCTGTTCAACATCGCATCATGAAAACAATAAAACAGCACTTGAGGAAGACTCCTTTTACTTTAGAGTAACATATTGGTTGTTTAACTTGGACATATTTATTCTTGTTATTATCGTTGTGTGATCATTTAGCAAAACATACATGTAATAGGGCGTATTTCGAAGGACAGGTAGACGGCAGCATGTAGCCATTCATCTACTGGTAGTTACGAAGGCGTGTTACTATCAAGTTTTTATGGTAAAACTTTAATAGCTGTGTTCGTGCACTATTCACTAAATTAACAAGTGAAATGTGAATCCCTTTGGTATATTCTAGATTAACTGATTCTTTCTTTAAGTGTTCTGTTGAAAAGGACAACTTTCCCCTTAATTCCATGATTAAAGAATGTGTTTTTAATTCTCGACTGCTACGATAACATTACTGGAGACGTTAAATGACAAGACAAAATGATTACATAACTTCAATCACTTCCATTAACATGTGACGTCATAAATTCTATTACCAGTTACCAACAATTGCCAATTCTTATGTCTACTTATAATTAACATGCACAACTTCAATAAATGTGTAGTAACGACGGTGTTTTCCGTCAATTGATTCTCTTGCTGCATGCAGGACTTTCCCAACTGTTTACATACCATTTCAGACCTACTTTCTGGAACGCAAATCGTAGGGGTTTGACCTTAGAGCATATCTACGTTGCTGTCTAGGCGGTTGTATTACCTTCTTTCTTGCTTTTTTGGGTGGAACTACTGGCGTGATAGGCCCGGTTTCTCCGGTCGGAATTTCGTGCTGAACCAAATCCGTAGCCGGTAGAAACTGCCTCTCTTCAAACAACCACGAAAATTCCTCTAATACGGGCTGCGACATCCTTTTCTCCTCACTATTTAAATGACCTAACTTCTCTGCTAACTGACTCCTTATCGTCGACGCGACATATCGCACTTCTCTAACTGAACATTTCTTTCCTTTCCTGCCTTTCTTATATTTATTTCGTTGCTTCTCAGCTCCTCTTATTTCCTCAAAGATTTCCTGACCACTGGCAACAATAGTACCATTCGGTATCACAACATCTTCTGCACCAAAATTATCTATACTTACTGGTATCGCAAAACCCTTCTGTCTCCTCTCCGCTCGGCAGATACTTCTCTTTATATGTACTGACTGACGATCTAAAACATCATTGTGGGTGAGCGGGTCAACCAGAATGTCTGTATTAGGCTGTTCTTGATTTTTGACATCTATCCAGAGAATCTTTCCACTTCCGCCTTTTATCCTCACAGGGTCAGTGGTTTTTATCGCCCACATCTGCGGTTTTATAGGAGACTGTGAACGGCGCCTTTCGCAGCTCCCTCGCGTCTGACGGGGGTGCGCACTGCCAAATCGGTGAATTGCTTCGCCGAACTGCACAGTTCGCGTTCGATAATCCACTATCCCCTGATAACGGTGCAGGAAGTCATTCCCTAGTATGATGTCAAATTCACCCTTCTTTAGCCTTACTACCTCCATCATCTGACTGTATTTACCCTCGTCGATTTGCAGGTTCACTACACACGAACCTGCAGGGACAATTACTTCCTCTCCAAGGCCACTGATATGGTACCGGGGTGGCTGTAACACCCTTCGATCATTTTTCTCCACAAACAATACACTAACTTGAGCACCAGTATCAACTAAAATTCTAACTGATTTGTTCCCGAGTACGCCAAATAGACTAACGTGTTCCACCTCTTTACATTTTTCGGTCCTAACCGGGTGTATTATTTTTGTCGGGGGCGCGGGTGGGTGGCGGAACCTGCCCCCCAAGCGTTTCCCTGATTCGACCCCGCGTTGCGGCGGTGGCCGCGCATCTGATTTGAAAATGGTGACTTTGTGGAGCAAACATTATTAGCATGACCTACTGTCTGGCAAATAGTGCAATACGGCGCGCGACAGCGCATTGCCGTATGGTTGGGCTTCCCACAACGCTGACAAAATACTTCTTTTGCTGGGACCGGTACTGGGTCCGTTGGGCGCGGTGCGGCAGCGCAAAAACGCAGTACCTCTTCGCGTAACATTGCCAAACGAACAGCTTCAAACAGAGAAGTGGGGGAGGCTGCTTTGACTTCTCCTCCGATGCGGGGGTCAATACCGCGAACAAATGCATCAATTGCACGCGCTTCCGCTTCTGAGCGCAAAATTCTGTTTTCACTGGCATTTTCACCTAGCTTATAGGTACGACAAGATACTGCTCGTATGCGATCTGCAAAGGCATCAAAATCCTCATTAGGCTTCTGCCTAAGGGTTGATAATTGATCTCTGTAATATGCGGTACCTCTGGTATCTGAATAACGTGTAGTCAATCCGCGGGCCAATACTTCAAATTCGTGCGTGTCACGCAATTCGTCCACCGTTTCTATGAACATTCGGGCTTCCCCTGTCAACTTGAGTCTGGCTACATTGACCAATAGATCATCCGGCCAGGCACACGTGCGACCCACATCACGAATATTTTGTAAGAACATAGCTACATTTTCGTGGGACTTCCCAGAAAAGGTGGGAATGAAATCAGCCGCAGGAAAATTGCTTACAGTCGCCATGTTAGCAGAAATTGTGGCGTTTGTATTAGAGACAGAATTAGTGTTAGTTGCCTCTGTTTGAGCATTTGTTACAGGGGTGGAGCTAGCCACAGGTATGGAAGTTCGCGCACTAGCTTCCAGCGTCTGTTTCAAGACGCGGTTTTGCTCAAGTAGCTCCTGATTTTGTGCGAATAACTGGCGCATTTGTGCATTTATGGCTTCGAGCGGGTCTTGCGAGACAGATGCCTCTACGGGGGTATCCCGTTCCGTCGCTCGTGTCCCTATCGGCATGTTTACAATTTTATGGGACGCTAGTGACCAGAAAAAAGTAATGATTGTTACAAAAAAAGGACGGCCACAAAGATTCTCAATCCAGCGGCGGAAGATCGTCGAAGCTATAGTTGTA
>NW_025728081.1:757500-760000 GCF_021461385.2 Schistocerca piceifrons
TTAGGTTAGGTTAGGTTAGGTTTGGTTTGGTTTGGTTTGGTTAGGGTTGGTTTGGTTTTGTTATGTTAGGTTAGGTTAGGTTTGGTTTGGTTTGGTTTAGTTTGGTTTGGTTTGGTTTGGTTAGGTTAGGTTAGGTTAGGTTAGGCTAGGCTAGGCTAGGCTAGGCTAGGCTAGGCTAGGCTACGCTAGGCTAGGCTAGGCTAGGCTAGGCTAGGCTTGCCTAGGCTAGGCTAGGCTAAGATAGGCTATGCTAGGCTAGGATAGGTTAGGCTAGTTTAGGTTAAGATAGGTTCGGCTCGGTTGGGTTGGGTTGGGTTGGGTTTGGTTGGATTGGGTTGGTTGGGGTTGGGTTTGGTTTGGTTTGGTTTGGTTTGGTTTTGTTTGATTTGGTTTGGTTTGGTTAGGTTAGGTTAGGTTAGGTCAGGTTAGGTTAGGTTAGGCTGGGTTAGGTTGGGTTGGGTTGATTTCGGTTAGGTTAGGTTAGGTTATGTTAGATTAGGTTAGCTTTGGTTTGGTTTGGTTTGGTTTGGTTTGGTTTCCTTTCGTTTCGTTCAGTTTGATTTGGTTTGTTTTCGTTTGGTTTGGTTTGGTTTGGTTAGGTTAGGTTAGGTTTGGTTAGGTATGGTTAGGTTTGGTTAGGTATGGTTAGGTTTGGTTAGGTTAGGTTAGGTCAGGTTAGGTTAGGTTAGGGTAGGTTTAGTTTGGTTAGGTTAGGTTAAGTTAAGTTAGGTTAGGTTAGGTTAGGTTATGTTAGGTTTGGTTAGGTTAGGTTAGGTTATGTTAGGTTAGGTTAGGTTGGGTTATGTTAGGTTTAATTAGGTTTGTTTAGGTTTGGTTAGGTTTGGTTTGGTTTGGTTAGGTTAGGTTAGGTTTGTTTTAGTTTGGTTTGGGTAGGTTAGGTTAGGTTAGGTTTGGTTTGGTTTGGTTAGGTTTGGTTAGGTTAGGTTAGGTTAGGTTTGGTTTGCTTAGGTTATGTTAGGTTAGGTTAGGTTAGGTTTGGTTTGGTTTGGTTTGGTTTGGTTTGGTTAGGTTAGGTTAGGTTAGCTTAGGTTTGGTTTGGTTTGGTTTGGTTTGGTTTGGTTTGGTTTCGTTTTTTTTGGTTTGGTTTCGTTTGGTTTGGATTGGTTTCGTTTCGTTTGGTTTGGTTTGGTTTGGTTTCGTTTGATTTGGTTTGGTTTGGTATGGTTTGGTTAGGTTTGGTTAGGTTAGGTTAGGTTAGGTTAATTTAGGGTAGGTATGGTTTGCTTAGGTTAGGTTAAGTTAAGTTAGGTTAGGTTAGGTTAGGTTATGTTGGGTTTGGTTAGGTTAGGTTAGATTATGTTAGGTTAGGCTAGGTTAGGTTAGGTTGGTTCAGGTTAGGTTTAATTAGGTTTGTTTAGTTTTGGTTGGGTTTGGTTTGGTTTGGTTAGGTTTGGTTAGGTTTGGTTAGGTTAGGTTAGGTTAGGTTAGGTTTGGTTTGCTTAGGTTAGGTTAGGTTAGGTTTCGTTTGGTTTTCTTTGGTTTGGTTTGGTTTGGTTTGGTTTCGTTTGGTTTGTATTGGTTTGGTTTGGTTTCGTTTGGTTTGGTTTGGTTTGATTGGGTTTGGTTTGGTTTGGTTTGGTTTCGTTAGGTTAGGTTAGGTTAGGTTAGGTTAGGTTAGGTTAGGTTGGGTAGGTTTGGTTAGGTTAGGTTTGGCTTGGTATGGTATGATTTGGTTTTGTTAGGTTAGGTTAGGTTAGGTTTGGTTTGGTTTGGTTGGTTTGGTTAGGTTTGGTTTGGTTTGGTTTGGTTTGGTTAGGTTAGGTTTGGTTAGGTTAGGTTAGGTTAGGTTAGTTTAGGTTAGGTCAGGTTAGGTTAGGTTAGGTTAGGTTAGGTTAGGTTAGGTTAGGTTCGGATTGGTTTGGTTTGGTTTGCTTTGGTTTGGTTTGCTTTGGTTTGGTTATGGTAGGTTTGGTTAGGTGAGGTTTGGTTAGGTTAGGTTTAGTTAGGTTAGGTTAGGTTATGTTACGCTAGGTAAGGTTAGGCTAGGCTAGGCTAGGCTAGGCTAGGGTAGACTAGGCTAAGCTTGGATATGTTAGGCTAGTTTAGGTTAGGCTAGATTAGGCTCAGTTGGGTTGGGTTGGGTTGGGCTGGGTTGGGTTGTGTTGGGTTGGGTTGGGTTGGGTTGGGTTACGTTGGGTTGGGTTGGGTTAGGTTGGGTTGGGTTGGGTTGTGGTGGGTTGGGTTGTATTGCGTTGGGTTGTGTTGGGTTGGATTGGGCTGGGTTGCATTGGGTTGGGTTAGTTTAGGTTAGGTTAGGTTAGGTTAGGATAGGTTAGGTTTGGTTTGATTTGGTTTAGTTTCGTTTGGTTTGGTTTGGTTTGGTTTGGTTTGCTCTGGATTGGTTTGGTTTGGTTTGAATTGGTTTTTGTTTGGTTTAGTTTGGTTTGGTTTGGTTAGGTTAGGTTAGGTTTGGTTAGGTTAGTTTAGGTTACGTTAGGTTAGGTTAGGTTAGGTTAGGTTAGGTTAGGTTTGGTTTGGT
>NW_025728081.1:777500-780000 GCF_021461385.2 Schistocerca piceifrons
TAGGTTAGGTTAGGTTAGGTTAGGTTAGGTTAGGTTAGGTTAGGTTTGGTTTGGTTTGGTCCAATTTGGTTTGGTTTGGTCTGGTTTGGTAAGGTTAGGTTAGGTTGGGTTAGGTTACGTTTGGTTTCTTTGCGTGTGGTTTGGTTTTGTTTGGTTTGGTTTAGTTTGGTTTAGTTAGGTTAGGTTACGTTAGGTTTGGTTACGTTTGGTTTGGTTTGGTTTGGTTTGGTTTGGTTAGGTTTGGTTTGGTTTTGTTAAATTAGGTTAGGTTAGGTTTAGTTTGGTTTGGTTTAGTTTGGTTTGGTTTTGTTAGGTTAGGTTAGGTTAGGTTTGGTTTGGTTTAGTTTGGTTTGGTTTGGTTAGGTTAGGTTAGGTTAGGTTTGGTTTGGTTAGGTTACTTTAGGCTAGGTTACGTTGGGTTATGTTATTTTAGGATAGTGTTAGGTTAGGTTAGGTTAGGTTGAAAGGTCTCTGTTGGATTCCATTCATGTTTAATTTCTTAAATCTGTTGTCATTTACGGTATTAATTCCTCTCCTAAATTTACCGTGGCGTTTCTGAAAATATGGGAGGAAAATGGGTAGCCTCGGGCACCTTATGGTCGTTCACCTGTGAGTCTAGTATTTCGAATCCGACGCAAAGCTGACGGTTAATTCCAACGTTAAGGGCTCTTAATGACGATGGAACACACAAGTTGCGTCGCGATTCAATACATCGTCCTCCAGCCGTCTTGTCTCCAAGGGTCTATTGCGGTATCGGGCACCTTATTGTCGTTCTCCTGTGAGTGTAGTACTTCGAATCCGACGCAAAACTGACAGTTAATTGTAACGTTCTGAGCCTCTTAATGATGATGGAACACACAAATTGCGTCGAGATCCAGCACATCGTCCTCCAGCCAACTTGTCTCCAAGGGTCGACTGCTGCCTCGGGCACCTTATGGTCGTTCTCCTGTGGGTCTGGTTTAAAGAATCCGACGCAAAATTCACAATTAATTGTAACGTTCAGAGCCTCTTAATAACGATGGAGCACACAAATTGCATCGCAATTCAATACATGTCCTCCACCCCAAATCTCTTTAAGGGTCAATTGCTGTGTCGGTCACCTCATGGTCGTTCTCCTGTGAGTCTAGTTTTTCGAATCCGACGCAAAACTGACAGTTAATTGTAACGTTCACAGCCTCTTAATGACGATGAGACACACTAATTGCGTCGCAATTCAATACATCGTCCTCCACCCCAACAGCCTCCAAGGGTCTATTGCAGTGACGGTCACCTCGTGGTCGTTCTCCTGTGAGTCTAGTTTTCCGAATCTGACGCAAAACTGACAGTTAATTGTAACGTTCAGTGCCTCTTAATGACGATGAAACACACTAATTGTGTCGCTATTCAATACATCGTCCTCCACCCAAAATGTCTCCAAGGGTCTATTGCTGTGTCGGTCACCTCATGGTCGTTCTCCTGTGAGTCTAGTTTTTTGAATCCGACGCAAAACTGACAGTTAATTGTATTATGCCCACCCTGCTAACGACGATGGAACACACAAATTGCGTCGCGATTCAATACATCGTCCTCCAACCGACTTGTCACCAAGGGTCTATTTTGCGGCCTCGGTCACCTTATGGACGTCCTCCTGTGAGACTAGTATTTCGAATCCGACGCAAAACTGACCGTTAATTGTAACGTTCAGAGCCTCTTAATGACGATGTAAAACACAAATTACGTCGAGATTCAATACATCGTCGTCCAGCCTACTTGTCTCCAAGGGCCTATTGCTGCATCAAGCACATTATCGTCCTTCTCCTGTGAGTCTAGTTTAAAGAATCCGACGCAAAATTGACAGTTAATTGTAACGTTCAGAGTCTCTTAATAACGATGGAACACACAAATTGCGTTGCGATTCAATACATCGTTCTCTAGCCCTAATGTCTCCAAGGGCCTGTCGCTGTGTCGGTCACCTCATGGTTGTTCTCCTGTGAGTCTAGTTTTTCGAATCCGACGCAAGACATACAGTTAATTGTATCGTTCCGACCCTGCTAACGACGACGGAACACACAAACTGCGTCGCGATTCAATACATCGTCCTCCAGCCGACTTATCTCCAAGGGTCTATTGCGGTCTCGGGCACCTTATGGTCGTTCTCCTGTGAGTAGGTTAGGTTAGGTTAGGTTAGGTTAGGCTAGGCTAGGCTAGGCTAGGCTAGGCTAGGCTACGCTAGGCTAGGCTATGCTAGGCTAGGCTAGGCTTGGCTAGGCGAGGCTAGGCTAGGCTAGGCTGTGCTAGGCTAGGATAGGTTAGGCTAGTTTAGGTTAGGATAGTTTAGGCTCGGTTGGGTTGGGTTGGGTTGGGTTGGGATGGATTGGGTTGGTTGGTGTTGGGTTGGGTTGGGTTGGGTTGGGTTGTGTTGTGTTGGGTTGTGTTGGGTTGCGTTTGGTTGGGTTGTGTTGTGTTGGGTTGGGTTGGGTTGGGTTAGGTTAGGTTAAGTTACGTTAGGTTAGGTTTGGTT
>NW_025728081.1:782500-790000 GCF_021461385.2 Schistocerca piceifrons
GTTGCATTGGGTTGGGTTAGGTTAGGTTAGGTTAGGTTAGGTAAGGTTAGTATTGGTTAGATTAGGTTAGGTTAGGTTAGGTTAGGTTAGGTTAGGTTAGGTTAGGTTAGGTTAGGTTAGGTTAGGTTAGGTTAGGTCAGATTAGGTTAGGTTAGGTTAGGATAGGTTAGGTTAAGTTAGGTTAGGTTAGGTTAGGTTTGGTTTGGTTTGGTTTCGTTTGGTTTGGTTTGGTATGGTTTGGTTTGCTTTGGATTGGTTTGGTTTGGTTTGAATTGGTTTGGTTTGGTTTAGTTTGGTTTGGTTTGGTTTGGTTATGTTAGGTTTGGTTAGGTTAGTTTAGGTTACGTTAGGTTAGGTTAGGTTAGGTTAGGTTATGTTAGGTTTGGTTTGGTTTGTTTTGGTTTGGTTTGGTTTTGTTAGGTTAAGTTAGGTTAGGTTAGGTTAGGATAGGTTAGGTTAAGTTAGGTTAGGTTAGGTTAGGGTTGGTTAGGTTAGGTTAGGTTAGGTTAGGTTAGGTTAGGTATGGTTTGTGTTGTTTGGTTTGGTTTGATTTGGTTTGCATTGGTTTGGTTTGGTTTAGTTTGGTTTGGTTTGGTTAGGTTAACTTAGGTTAGGTTTCATTAGGTTTGGTTAGGGTTCGGTAGGTTAGGTTAAGTTAGGTTAGGTTTGGTTAGGTAGGGTTTGGTTTGGTTTCGTTT
Organism: Schistocerca piceifrons; assembly: GCF_021461385.2. NCBI lineage: Eukaryota > Metazoa > Arthropoda > Insecta > Orthoptera > Acrididae > Schistocerca > Schistocerca piceifrons. Next base: position 783,199 of record NW_025728081.1, read on the forward strand.
GGTTTGGTTTGGTTTGGTTTGGTTTAGTATGGTTTGATTAGGTTTGGTTTGGTTTGGTTTGGTTAGGTTAGGTTAGGTTAAGTTAGGTTAGGTTAGGTTAGGCTAGGTTAGGTTAGGTTAGGTTAGGTTAGCTTAGGTTTGGTTAGGTTAGGTTAGGTTAAGTTAGGTTTGGTTTGGTATGTTTTGGTTTGGTTTGGTATGGTTTGGTTAGGTTATGTTAGGTTAGGATAAGTTAGGTTAGGTTGGGTTAGGTTCGGTTGGGTTTTTGTTGGATTGGGTTGGGTTGGGTTGGGTTAGGTTAGGTTAGGTTAGGTTAGGTTAGGTTAGGTTAGGTTAAGTTTGGTTAGGTTAAGTTTGGTTTGCTTAGGTTTGGTTTGCTTAGGTTTTGTTTGGTTTGGTTTCATTTCGTTAGGTTTGTTTGGTTAGGTTTGTTTTGGTTAGGTTTGTTTAGGTTTGCTTAATTTTGGTTAGGTTTGGGTAGATTAGGGTAGGTTAGCTTAGGTTAGGTTAGGTTAGGTTAGGTTAGGTTAGGTTAGGTTTCGTTTGGTATGGTTTGGTTTGGTTTGGTTTGGTTAGGTTTTGTTTGGTTAGGTTAAGTTAGGTTAGGTTAGGTTAGGTTAGGTTAGGTTAGGTTAGGTTAGGTTTGGTTTGGTTTCGTTTGGTTTGGTTTGGTTTTAATTTGGTTTGGTCCTATTTGGTTTGTTTTGGTCTGTTTTGGTCTGGTTTGGTTAGGTTAGGTTGGGTTAGGTTAGGTTTGGTTATGTTAGATTTGGTTAGGTTAGGTTAGGTTAGGTTACTTTAGGCTAGGTTACGTTGGGTTATGTTATTTTAAGATAGTGTTAGGTTAGGTTTGGTTAGGTTGAAAGGTCTCTGTTGGATTCCTTTCATGTTTAATTTCTTAAATCTGTTGTCATTTACGGTATTAATTCCTCTCCTAAATTTACCGTGGCGTTTCTGAAAATATGGGAGGAAAATGGGTAGCCTCGGGCACCTTATGGTCGTTCACCTGTGAGTCTAGTATTTCGAATCCGACGCAAAGCTGACGGTTAATTCCAACGTTAAGGCCTCTTAATGACGATGGAACACACAAGTTGCGTCGCGATTCAATACATCGTCCTTCAGCCGTCTTGTCTCCAAGGGTCTATTGCGTAATTGGGCACCTTATGGTCCTTCTCCTGTGAGTGTAGTACTTCGAATCCGACGCAAAACTGACAGTTAATTGTAACGTTCTGAGCCTCTTAATGATGATGGAACACACAAATTGCGTCGAGATCCAGCACATCGTCCTCCAGCCAACTTGTCTCCAAGGGTCGACTGCTGCCTCGGGCACCTTATGGTCGTTCTCCTGTGAGTCTAGTATTTCGAATCGGACGCAAAACTGACCGTTAATTGTAACGTTCAGAGCCTCTTAATGACGATGTAAAACACAAATTACGTCGATATTCAATACATCGTCCTCCAGCCTTCTTGTCTCCAAGGGCCTATTGCTGCATCAAGCACATTATCGTCCTTCTCCTGTGAGTCTAGTTTAAAGAATCCGACGCAAAATTGACAGTTAATTGTAACGTTCAGAGCCTCTTCATAACGATGGAACACACAAATTGCGTTGCGATTCAATACATCGTTCTCTAGCCCTAATGTCTCCAAGGGCCTGTCGCTGTGTCGGTCACCTCGTGGTTGTTCTCCTGTGAGTCTAGTATTTCGAATCCGACGCAAGACATACAGTTAATTGTATCGTTCCGATCCTGCTAACGACGACGGAACACACAATCTGCGTCGCAATTCAATACATCGTCTTCCAGCCGACTTGTCTCCAACCGTCTATTGCGGTCTCGGGCACCTTATGGTCGTTCTCCTGTGAGTAGGTTAGGTTAGGTTAGGTTAGGTTAGGTTAGGCTAGGCTAGGCTAGGCTATGCTAGGCTAGGCTAGGCTATGCTAGGCTATGCTAGGCTAGGCCAGGCTAGGCTAGGCTTGGCTAGGCGAGGCTAGGCTAGGCTAGGCTATGCTAGGATAGGTTAGGCTAGTTTAGGTTAGGATAGTTTAGGCTCGGTTGGGTTGGGTTTGGTTGGGTTGGGTTGGATTGGGTTGGTTGGGGTTGGGTTGGGTTGGGTTGGGTTGGGTTGGGTTGTGTTGTTTTGGGTTGTGTTGGGTTGCGTTTGTTTAGGTTGTGTTGGGTTGGGTTGGGATGGGTTAGGTTAGGTTAAGTTACGTTAGGTTAGGTTTGGTTAGGTTAGGTTTTGTTAGGTTAGGTTTGGTTAGGTTAGGTTTGGATAGGTTAGGTTAGGTTAGGTTAGGTTACATTAGGTTAGGTTAGGTTAGGTTTGGTTTGGTTTGGTTTGGTTTGGTTTGGTATGGTTTGGTTTGGTTTGGTTTGGTTTCGTTTGGTTTGGTTTGGTTTGGTTTGGTTTGGTTTGGTAAGGTTAGGTTAGGTTAGATTAGGTCAGGTTAGGTTAGGTTAGGTTAGGTTATGTCAGGTTAGGTTAGGTTGAGTTAGGTTTGGTTAGGTTTGGTTTGGTCTGGTTTGGTTTGGTTTGGTTTTGTTAGGTTACGTTAGGTTAGTTTAGGTTAGGTTTGGTTTGGTTTGGTTTGGTTAGGTTTGGTTAGGTTAGGTTAGGTTACGTTAGGTTACGTTAGGTTACGTTAGGTTACGTTAGGTTAGGTTAGGTTAGGTTAGGTTAGGTTAGGTTAGGTTAGGTTAGGTTAGGTTAGGTTTGGTTTGGTTTGGTTTGGTTTGGTTTGGTTTGGTTTGGTTTGGTTTTGTTAGGTTAAAATAGGTTAGGTTAGGTTAGGTTAGGTTGGGTAGGTTTCGTTAGGTTTTGTCTGGTTTGGTATGGTATGATCGGGTTTTTTACGTTAGGTTAGGTTAGGTTACGTTTGGTTTTGTTTGGTTGGTTTGGTTTAGTTTGGTTTGATTGGTTTGGTTTGGTTAGGTTTGGTTAGGTTAGGTTAGCTTAGGTTAGTTTTGGTAAGGTCAAATTAGGTTAGGTTAGATTAGGTTAGGTTCGGTTCGGTTCGGTTCGGTTCGGATCGATTCGGTTTGGTTCGGTTCGGTTCGGTTCGGTTCGGTTCGGTTCGGTTCGGTTCGGTTCGGTTCGGTTTGGTTCGGTGCGGTTAGGTTAGTTTAGGTTAAGTTAGGTTAGGTTAGGTTATCTTAGGTTAGGTTAGGTTAGGTTAGGTTTGGTTTGGTTTGGTTTGGTTTGGTTTGGTAAGGTTAGGTTAGGTTAGGTTACGTTAGGTTTGGTTAGGTTAGGTTAGGTTAGGTTAGGTTTGGTTTTGTGTGGTTTGGTTTGGTTTGGTTTGGTTAGGTTTGGCTTGGTTTGGCCTGGTCTGGTTTGGTTTGTTTTGGTTTGGTCTGGATTGGTTAGGTTTGATCTGGTTTGGTTATATTAATTTAGGTTAGGTTAGTTTAGATTACGTTTGGTTTGGTTTGGTTTGGTTTGGTTAGGTTAGGTTAGGTTAGGTTAGGATAGGTTAGGTTGGGTTATGTTAGGTTTGGTTTGTTTTGGTTTGGTTTGGTTTGGTTTGGTTAGATTAGGTAAGGTTAGGTTAGAATAGGTTAGGTTAAGTTAGGTTAGATTAGGTTAGGCTAGGTTAGGTTAGGTTACGTTAGTTTAGGTTGGGTAGGTTTCGTTAGGTTTTGTCTGGTTTGGTATGGTATGATCGGGTTTTTTACGTTAGGTTAGGTTAGGTTACGTTTGGTTTTGTTTGGTTGGTTTGGTTTAGTTTGGTTTGATTGGTTTGGTTTGGTTAGGTTTGGTTAGGTTAGGTTAGCTTAGGTTAGTTTTGGTAAGGTCAAATTAGGTTAGGTTAGATTAGGTTAGGTTAGGTTAGGTTTAGTTTGGTTTGGTTTAATTTGGGTTGGTTTGGTTTGGTTTGGTTTGGTTTGGTTAGGTTAGGTTAGGTTAGGTTAAGTTGGGTTAGGTTGGGTTGGGTTGGATTAGGTTAGGTTAGGTTAGGTTAGGTTATGTTAGGTTAGGTTCGGTTAGGTTAGGTTCGGTTAGGTTAGGTTAGGTTAGGTTAGGTTAGGTTAGGTTAGGTTAGGTTAGGTTAAGTTTGGTTTGGTTTGGTTTGGTTTGGTTTGGTTTGGTTTGGTTTGGTTAGGTTAGGTTAGGTTAGGATAGGTTAGGTTGGGTTAGGTTAGGTTTGGTTTGGTTTGGTTTGGTTTGGTTTGGTTTTGTTTGGTTTGGTTTGGTCTGGTTTGGTTTGTGTTGGTCACGTTTGGTTAGGTTTGATCTGATTTGGTTATGTTAGGTTAGGTTAGGTTAGGTTAGGTTAGGTTTGGTTTGGTTTCTTTTGGTTTGGTTTGGTTTGGTTTGGTTAGGTTAGGTAAGGTTAGGTTAGGATAGGTTAGGTTAGGGTAGGTTAGATTAGGTGAGGTTGGGTTAGGATAGGTTAGGTTGGGTTAGGTTAGGTTTGGTTTGGTTTGGTTTGGTTTGGTTTGGTTTGGTCTGGTTTGGTTTGGGTTGGTCTCGTTTGATTAGGTTTGATCTGATTTCGTTATGTTAGGTTAGGTTAGGTTAGGTTAGGTTAGGTTTGGTTTGGTTTGGTTTGGTTTGGTTTGGTTAGGTTAGGTAAGGTTAGGTTAGGTTAGGTTAGGTTAGGGTTGGTTAGATTAGGTTAGGTTGGGTTAGGTTTGGTCAGGTTAGGTTAGGTTAGGTTGGGTTGGGTTTGGTTTGGTTTGGTTTGGTTTGGTTTGGTTTGGTTTGATTTGGTATGATTTGGTTTGGTTAGGTTAGGTTAGGTTAGGTTAGGTTAGGTGGGTTAGATTAGGTTAGGTTAGGTTAGGTGAGGTAAGGTTAGGTTAGGATAGGTTTGGTTAAGCTAGGTTAGGTTAGGCTAGGCTAGACTATGCTAGGCTAGGTTAGGCTAGGCTAGGCTAGGCTATGCTAGGCTAGGATAGGTTAGGTTAGTTTAGGTTAGGCTCGGTTGAGTAGAGTTGGGTTGGGTTGGGTTGGGTTTTGTTGGGTTGGTTTGGGTTTGGTTGGGTTGTGTTGGGTTGGGTTGTGCTGGGTTGGGTTGTGTTTTGTTTGGTTGTGTTGGGTTGGGTTGTGCTGGGTTGCGTTTGCTTGAGCTCTGTTGGGTTGTGTTGGGTTGTGTTGGGTTAGGTTAGGTTAGGTTACATTAGGTTAGGTTTGATTAAATTAGGTTAGATTAGGTTAGGTTTGGTTAGGTTAGCTTAGGTTAGGTTAGGTTAAGTTAGATTAGGTTAGGTTAGGTTAAGTTAGGTTAGGTTATGTCAGGTTAGGTTAGGTTGGGTTAGGTTTGGTTAGGTTTGGTTTGGTTTGGTTTTGTTAAGTTAGGTTAGGTTAGGTTAGGTTAGGTTAGGTTTGGTTTGGTTTGGTTTGGTTTGGTTTGGTTTGGTTAGGTTACGTTAGGTTAGGTTAGGTTCGGTTCGGTTCGGTTCGGTTCGGTTTGGTTCGGTTCCGTTCGGTTCGGTTCCGTTCCGTTCGGTTCCGTTCGTTTCGGTTCGGTTCGGTTTGGTTCGGTTAGGTTAGGTAAGTTTAGGTTAGGTTAGGTTAGGTTAGGTTAGGTTATGTTAGATTAGGTTAGGTTAGGTTAGGTTAGGTTTGGTTTGGTTTGGTTTGGTTTGGCTTGGTTTGGTTTGGTTAGGTTTGGCTTGGTTTGGTCAGGTCTGGTTTGGTTTTGTTTGGTCTGGTTTGGTTGGTTTAATCTGGTTTGGTTATGTTAGGTTAGGTTATGTTAGTTTGGGTTAGGTTTGGTTTGGTTTCGTTTTGTTAGGATTGGTTTGGTTTCGTTTGGTTTGGTATGGTTTCGTTTGGTTTGGTTTGGTTTGGATTGGTTTGGTTTGGTTTGGTTTGGTTTGGTTTCGTTAGGTTAGGGTAGGTTAGGTTAGGTTAGGTTAGGTTAGGTTAGGTTAGGTTAGGTTAGATTAGGTTAGGTTAGGTTAGTTTAGGTTGGGTAGGTTTGGTTAGGTTTGGTTTGGTTTGGTATGGTATGATTTTGTTTTGTTAGGTTAGGTTAGGTTAGGTAGGGTGTGGTTTGGTTTGTTTGGTTTGGTTTGGTTTGGTTAAGTTTGGTTTGGTTTTGTTTGGTTTGGTTAGGTTTTGTTAGGTTGGGTTAGGTTGGGTTACTTTAGGTTAGGTTAGGTTAGGTTAGGTTAGGTTAGGTTAGGTTTGGTTTGGTTTGGTTTGGTTTGGTTTGGTTTGCTTTGGTTAGGTTAGGTTAGGTTAGGTTAAGTTAAGTTGCTTTAGGTTGGGTTGGGTTTGGTTAGGTTAGGTTAGGTTATGTTAAGTTAGGTAAGGTTAGGTTAGGTTAGGTTCAGTTAGGTTAGGTTAGGTTAGGTTAGGTAAAGTAGGTTAGGTTAGGTTAGGTTAGGTTAGGTTAGTTTAGGTTAGGTTAGGGTTGGTTTGGTTTGGTATGGTTTGGTTTTGTTCGGTTTGGATTTGGTTTCGTCTGGTTTGGTTTGGTTTGGTTTGGTTTGGTTTCGATTGGTTTGGTTTGGTTTGGTAAGGTTAGGTTAGATTACGTTAGGTTAGGTTAGGATTGTTTTGGTTTGGTTTGGTTTGATTTGGTTTGGTTTTGTTAGGTTAGGTTAGGTTAGGTTAGGTTAGGTTTGCATTTGTTAGGTATGGTTAGGTTTGGTTTGGTTTGGTTAGGTTTGGTTACGTTAGGTTAGGTTACAATAGGTTAGGTTGGGTTACGTTAGGTTATGTTAGGTTAGGTTAGGTTACGTTTGGTTTGGTTTGGTATGGTTTGGTTTGGTTTTGTTTGGTTTGGTCTGGTTTGGTGTGGTTAGGTTTGATAGGTTAGGTTAGTTTAGGTTAGGTTAGGTTAGGTTGG
>NW_025728081.1:802500-805000 GCF_021461385.2 Schistocerca piceifrons
CGCAAAACTGACCGTTAATTGTAACGCTCAGAGCCTCTCAATGACGATGGAAAACACAAATTACGTCGAGATTCAATACATCGTCGTCAAGCCTACTTGTCTCCAAGGGCCTAATGCTGCATCAAGCACCTTATCGTCCTTCTCCTGTGAGTCTAGTTCAAAGAATCCGACGCAAAATTGACAGTTAATTGTAACGTTCAGAGCCTCTTAATAACGATGGAACACACAAATTGCGTTGCGATTCAATACATCGTTCTCTAGCCCTAATGTCTCCAAGGGCCTATCGCTGTGTCGGTCACTTTACGGTTGTTCTCCTGTGAGTCTAGTTTTTCGAATCCGACGCAAGACATACAGTTAATTGTATCGTTCCGACCCTGCTAACGACGACGGAACTCACAAACTGCGTCGCGATTCAATACATCGTCCTCCAGCCGAATTGTCTCCAAGCGTCTATTGCGGTCTTGGGCACCTTATGGTCGTTCTCCTGTGAGTAGGTTAGGTTAGGTTAGGTTACGTTAGGTTAGGCTAGGCTAGGCTAGGCTAGGCTAGGCTAAGCTAAGCTACGCTAGGCTAGGCTAGGGTAGGCTAGGCTAGGCTTGGCTAGGCTAGGCTAGCCTAGGCTAGGCTATGCTAGGCTAGGATAGGTTAGGCTAGTTTAGGTTAGGATAGGTTAGGCTCGGTTGGGTTGGGTTGGGTTGGGTTGGGTTGGATTGGGTTGGTTGGGGTTGGGTTGGGTTGGGTTGGGTTGGGTTGGGTTTCGTTGGGTTGGGTTGGGTTGGGTTGTGTTGTGTTGTGTTGGGTTGGGTTGGGTTGTGTTGGGTTGCATTTGGTTGGGTTGGGTTGTGTTGGGTTGGGTTAGGTTAGGTTAAGTTACGTTAGGTTAGGTTTGGTTAGGTTATGTTTTGTTAGGTTAGGTTTGGTTAGGTTAGCTTTGGTTAAGTTAGGTTAGGTTAGGTTGAGTTCATTTACTTTAGGTTAGGTTAAGTTAGGTTAGGTTAGGTTAGGTTTGGTTTGGTTTGATTTGGTTGCGTTTGGTTTGATTTGGTTTGGTTTGGTTTGGTTTGGTTTGGTTTGGTTTGGTAAGGTTAGGATAGGTTAGGTTGGGTTAGGTTAGGTTAGGTTAGGTTAGGTTAGGGTAGGTTAGGTTGGGTTAGGTTTGGTTAGGTTTGGTTTGGTTTGGTTTTGTTAGGTTAGGTTAGGTTAGGTTAGGTTAGGTTAGGTTAGGTTTGGTTTGGTTTCGTTTGGTTTGGTTTGGTTAGGTTTGGTTAGGTTTGGTTAGGTTAGGTTAGGTTACGTTAGGTTAGGTTAGGTTAGGTTAGGTTAGGTTAGGTTCGGTTAGATTAGGTTTGGTTTGGTTTGGTATGGTTTGGTTTGGTTTGGTTTGGTTTGGTTTGGTTTGGTTAGGTTAGGTTAGGTTAGGATAGGTTAGGTTATGTTACATTGGGTTAGGTTGGGTTGGGTTGGGTTTGGTTAGGTTAGGTTAGGTTAGGTTAGGTTAGATTAGGTTAGCTTTGGTTTGGTTTGGTTTGGTTTCGTTTGGTTTGGTTTGCTTTGGTTTGGTTTGGTTTCGTTTGGTTTGTTTGGTGTCCTTTGGTTTGGTTTCGTTTGGTTTGGTTTGGTTTGGTTTGGTTTAGTTTGGTATCGTTTGGTCCATTTTGGTTTTGTTTGGTTAGGTTAGGATAGGTTAGGGAAGGTTAGGTTAGGTTAGGTTAGGTTACGTGAGGTTAGGTTTGGTTTGGTTCGGTTTGGTATTGTTTTGTTAGGCTAAAATAGGTTAGGTTAGGTTAGGTTAGGTTTGCTTTGATTTGGTTTGGTTTGCTTTGGTTTGGTTTGGTTTGGTTTAATTTGGTTAGGTTTGGCTAGGTTAGGTTAGGTTCAGTTAGGTTAGGTTAGGTTAGGTTAGGTTTTGTTTGGTTTGGTTTGGTTAGGTTTGGTTAGGTTAGGTAAGGCTAGGTTACATTAGGTTAGGTTAGGTTAGGTTAAGTGAGGTGAAGTTAGGACAGGTTAGGTTAGGTTAGGTTAAGGTAGGTTTGGTTACGTTAGTTAAGGTTAGGTAAGATTATGTTAGGTTAGGTTAGGTTAGGTTAGGTTGGGTTGGGTTAGGATTAATTAGCTTTGTTTAGGTTTGGTTAGGTTTGGTTTGGTTTGGTTAGGTTGGGTTAGGTTTGGTTTGGTTTAGTTTTGTTAGGATATGTTAGGATAGGTTTGGTTTGGTTTGGTTAGGTTTGGTTAGGTTAGGTTAGGTAAGGTTAGGTTTGGTTTGCTTAGGTTAGGTTAAGTTAGGTTAGGTTAGGTTTCGTTTGGATTGGTTTGGTTTGGTTTGGTTTGGTTTGGTTTGTTTTTGTTAGGTTATGTTAGGTCAGGTCGTGTTAGGTCAGGTTTGGTTTGGTTTGGTTTGGTTTGGTTTGGTTTTGTTTCGTTTTGTTTGGTTTGGTTTCGTTTGGTTTGGTTTGGTTTCGTTTGGTTTGGTTTGGTTTGGTTTGGTTTGGTTTGGTTTTGT
>NW_025728081.1:812500-825000 GCF_021461385.2 Schistocerca piceifrons
TTGTTTTGTTAGGTTAAAAATAGATTAGGTTAGCTTAGGTTTGCTGTGGTTTGGTTTGGTTTGGTTTGGTATGGTTTGCTTTGGTTAGGTTAGGTTAGTTTAGGTTAGCTTAGGTTAGGTTAGGTGAGGTGAGGTGAGGTGAGGTTAGGTTAAGTTAGGTTAGGTTACGTTAGGTTCGGTTCGGTTAGGTTCGGTTACGTTAGGTTTGGTTAGGTTAGGTTGGGTTAGGTTAGATTAGATTTTGTTTGGTTTGGTTTGGTTTTGTTTGGTTTTGATTTGTTAGGTTAAAAATAGGTTAGGTTAGCTTAGGTTTGCTTTGGTTCGGTTTGGTTTGGTTTGGTATGGTTTGCTTTGGTTAGGTTAGGTTAGGTTAGGTTATTTTAGGTTAGGTTAGGTTAGGTTAGGTGTGGTGAGGTGAGGTTAGGTTATGTTAGGTTAGGTTAGGTTAGTTTCGGTTCGGTTCGGTTCGGTTCGGTTTGGTTCGGTTCGCTTCCATTCCGTTCGGTTCCGTTCGATTCGGTTCGGTTCGGTTTGGTTCGGTTCGGTTAGGTTGATTTAGGTTAGGTTAGGCTAGGTTAGGTTAGGTTAGGTTTGGTTAGGTTAGGTTAGGTTAGGTTTGGTTTGGTTTGGTTTGGTTTGGTTTGGATAGGTTAGGTTAGGTTAGGTTAGGTTAGGTTAGATTAGGTTAGGTTAGGTTATGTTTGGTTTCGTTTGGTTTGGTTTGGTTTGGTTTGGTTAGGTTTGGCTTGGTTTGGTCTGTTCTGGTTTGGTATGTTTTAGTTTGGTCTGGTTTGGTTAGGTTTGATCTGGTTTGGTTATGTTAGGTTAGGTTAGTTTAGGTTAAGTTTGGTTTGGTTTTGTTTGGTTAGGTTAGGTTAGGTTAGGTTAGGTTATGTTAGGTTAGGTTAGGTTAGGTTAGGTTAGGTAAGGTTTGGTTTGGTTTGGTGTGGTTTTGTGTGGTTTCGTATGGTTTGGTTTGGTTTGGTTTGGTTTGGTTAGGTTAGGTTAGGTTAGGTTAGGTTGGGTTTGGTTGGGTTGGTTTGGGTTAGGTTAGGTTAGGTTAGGTTAAGTTAGATTAGGTTAGGTTTGGTTTGGTTTGGTTTGGTTTGGTTTGGTTAAATTTGGTTTGGTTTGGTTTCGTTTCGTTTCGTTCGGTTTGGTTTGGTTTCGTTTGGTTTGGTTTCGTTTGGTTTGGTTTATTTTGGTTTGGTTTGGTTTGGTTTGGTTTGGTTAGGTTAGATTAGGTTAGTTTGGGTTAGGTTAGGTTAGGTTAGTTTGGGTTAGGTTGGGTTGGGTTGGGTTAGGTTAGGTTAGGTTAGGTTAGGTTAGGTTAGGTTAGGTTAGGTTAGGTTAGGTTAGGTTCGGTTCGGTTAGGTTCGGTTAGGTTAGGTTAGGTTAGGTTAGTTTAGGTTAGGTTAGGTTAGGTTAGGTTTTGTTTTTTTTGGTTTGTTTTGGTTTGGTTTTGTTTTGTTAGGTTAAAATAGGTTAGGTTAGGTTAGGTCTGCTTAGGTTTGGTTTGGTTTGGTTTGGTTTGGTTTGGTTTGGTTAGGTGTGGTTAGGTTAAGTTAGGTTAGGTTAGGTTAGGTTAGGTTAGGTTAGGTTAGGTTTGGTTAAGTTAGGTGAGGTGAGGTTAGGTTAGGTTAGGTTAGGTTAGGTTCGGTTCGGTTCGGTTCCGTTTCGTTCGGTTCGGTTCGGTTCCGTTCCGTTCCGTTCGGTTCCGTTCGGTTCGGTTCGGTTCGGTTTGGTTCGGTTCGGTTAGGTTAGTTTAGGTTATGTTAGGTTAGGTTAGGTTATGTTAGGTTAGGTTAGGTTAGGTTTTGTTTGGTTTGGTTTGGTTTGGTTTGTATTGGTTAGTTTAGGTTGGGTTAAGTTAGGTTAGGTCAGGTTAGGTTAGGTTAGGTTAGGTTAGGTTAGGTTAGGTTAGGTTGGGTTTGGTTTGGTTTGGTTTGGTTTGGCTTGGTTTTGTTTGGTTAGGTTTGGCTTGGTTTGGTCTGGTCTGGTTTGATGTGTTTTGGTTTGGTCTGGTTTGGTTAGGTTTGTTTTGGTTTATTTTGGTTTGGTTTGGTTCGGTTTGGTTAGGTTAGTTTAGTTTAGGTTAGGTTAGGTTAGGTTAGGTTAGGTTAGGTTAGGTTTTGTTTGGTTTGGTTTGGTTTGGTTTTGTTTTGTTAGGTTAAAATAGGATAGGTTATGTTAGGTTAGCTTTGGTTTGGTTTGATTTGGTTTGATTTGGTTTTGTTTGGTTAGGTGTGGTTAGCTTAGGTTAGGTGAGGTTAGGTTAGGTTAGGTTAAGTTAGGTTAGATTTTGTTTGGTTTTGTTGGTTTGGTTTGGTTTGGTTTGATTAGGTTAGGTTAGGTTAGGTTAGGTTAAGTTAGGTGAGGTTAGGTTAGGTTAGGTTAGGTTAGGTTCGGTTCGGTTCGGTTCCGTTTCGTTCTGTTCGGTTCGGTTCCATTCCGTTCGGTTCCGTTCGGTTCCGTTCTGTTCGGTTCGGTTCGGTTTGGTTAGGTTAGTTTAGGTTAGGTTAGGTTAGGTTAGGTTAGGATATGTTAGGTTAGGTTAGGTTAGGTTTGGTTTAATTTGGTTTGGTTTGTATTGGTTAGGTTAGGATACGTTAGGTTAGGTTAGGTTAGGTTAGGTTAGGTTAGGTTAGGTTAGGTTAGGTTAAGTTAGGTTAGGTTATGTTAGGTTAGGTTTGGTTTGGTTTGGTTTGGTTTGGCTTGTTTTTGTTTGGTTAGGTTTGGCTTGGTTTGGTCTGGTCTGGTTTGATTTGTTTTGGTTTGGTCTGGTTTGGTTAGGTTTGATCCAGTTTGGTTATGTTAGGTTAGCTTAGGTTAGTTTAGGTTAGCTTTGGTTTGGTTTGGTTTGGTTTGGTTTGTTTTGGTTTGGTTTGGTTAGGTTAGGTTAGGTTAGGTTAGGTTAGGTTACGTTAGGTTAGGTTAGGTTAGGTTGGGTTAGGTTAGGTTAGGTTAGGTTAGGTTAGGTTAGGTTAGGTTAGGTTAGGTTGGTTTTGGTTGGGTTGGTTTGGGTTAGGTTAGGTTAGGTTAGGTTATGTTAGGTTAAGTTAGGTTGGGTAGGTTTGGTTAGGTTTGGTTTGGTTTGGTATGGTATGATTTGGTTTTGTTAGGTTAGGTTAGGTTAGGTTTGGTTTGGTGTGGTTGGTTGGGTTTGGTTTGGTTTGGTTTTTTTTGGTTAGGTTTGGTTAGGTTTGGTTAGGTTTGGGTAGGTTAGGTTAGGTTAGTTTAGGTTAGATTAGGTTAAATTAGGTTAGGTCAGGTTAGGTTAGGTTTGGTTAGGTTAGGTTTGGTTTGGTTTGGTTTGGTTTGGTTTGGTCTGGTTTCGTATGGTTTGGTTTGGTTTGGTTTGGTTTGGTTAGGTTAGGTTAGGTTAGGTTAGGTTAGGTTAGGTTAGGTTGGGTTTGGTTGGGTTGGTTTGGGTTAGGTTAGGTTAGGTTAGGTTAGGTTAGATTAGGTTAGGTTTGGTTTGGTTTGGTTTGGTTTGGTTTCGTTTGGTTTGGTTTGGTTGGTTTCGTTTGGTTTGGTTTGGTTTCGTTTCGTTTGGTTTGGTTTCGTTTAGTTTGGTTTATTTTTGTTTGGTTTCGTTTGGTTTCGTTTGGTTTGGTTTGGTTTCGTTTGGTTAGGGTAGGTTAGGTTGGGTTAGGTTAGGTTAATTTAGTTTGGGTTAGGTTGGTTTGGGTTGGGTTAGGTTAGGTTAGGTTAGGTTAGGTTAGGATAGGTTAGGTTATGTGAGGTTAGGTTAGGTTCAGTTCGGTTAGGTTCGGTTAGGTTAGGTTAGGTTAGGTTACGTTAGGTTAAGTTAGGTTAGGTTTTGTTTGGTTTGGCTTGGTTTTGTTTGGTTTTGTTTTGTTAGGTTAAAATAGGTTAGGTTAGGTTTGGTTTGGTTTGGTTTGGTTTGGTTAGGTGTGGTTAGTTTACGTTAGGTTAGGTTAGGTTAGGTTAGGTTAGGTTAGGTTAGGTTCGGTTCAGTTCCGTTCGGTTCGGTTCGGTTCGGTTCGGTTCCATTCCGTTCCGTTCGGTTCGGTTCGGTTCGGTTTGGTTTGGTTCGGTTAGGTTAGTTTAGGTTAGGTTAGGTTAGGTTAGACTAGGTTATGTTAGGTTAGGTTAGGTTAGGTTTGGTTTGGTTTGTATTGGTTAGATTAGGTTAGGTTAGGTTAGGTTAGGTTAGGTTTGGTTTGGTTTGGTTTGGTTTGGTTTGGCTTGGTTTTGTTTGGTTAGGTTTGGCTTGGTTTGGTCTGGTCTGGTTTGATTTGTTATGGTTTGGTCTGGTTAGGTTCGGTTTGGTTTGGTTTGCTTTGGTTTGGTTTGGTTTGAAACGTCCCCTTTGAACAATTTATACAGGACTGTGCTTAACCTGACACACAATATTTTTAGCGCAACGCAATCTGACTATCAAAGATCCCTGCAAAAGAATGGCCCTGACTAACATTAAACTATACCTTTCACAAATCACTTACCTCACAAAAATCTTCGCTGCTCAAGCTACTGCAATACAGCGAGCGCCACTACTGCCAGCTAAATAAAAGATTCAAACTATGGAAGGCACTTACTACTGATAGGGATAGTTAGCAAATGAAAGATATTAATAGAGAACGAACAATGTATTTACCTTGATATCATCACAAGTCATAATATATATATCAGTTCATGACAAATTACAAACCTCCGCCATCTCTCTCCCCACATCCACCACTGCTGGCGGCTCATCTCCAACTGCGCAACGCTACGCGCTGTTCACAGCCAGCTGTCGCTGCCCAACACTACAATGGTAGACAACAATGCAAACTAGCCACAGACTGCACACAGCACAGCCAGTGATTTTCATATTGAGCGCTACGTAACGTTGCCAATAAGAAAACATAAACAGCCTACTTACATAGAGAAAACATAAACAGCCTACTTACATAGAGAAAACATAAACAGCCTACTTACATAGCCCCCATGCTCCCCACAAAAATTTTTACAAATTGGTTTGGGCAGTGCCCAATACAGATTTGAAAAAAATTTTTCATAATTACAATAACAAAGATATCAAATGCACACACTTATTGATACAACGTTGGTCAAAAGCTAAAATTTTGTCATAAAGACAGTCCTGATTCATCACAGTAAAATAGCAGTGTTTTTCTCAAAGTCTAAGCAGTAAAAGAAAATGCACACAGAAGTAGTGGATTTCCATGCAGTCTTGAAGAAGTAGTGTTGTCCTTCCAACGGAAAGACAGTGCTGGCTCTTGACATGCTGACAGGTAATGGGCCACAATGGAGCAAACCCACAGCAGAGTCATTCGAAGTTTTGAAGAGTATTGGTAGGTAAGTCATCACAGAGCGGAACCACTGTAGTCCTGGTAGAGAGTATGGTATTGGTGGGCCACCAGAGGTGCAGACCCACTGCAGTCCTTGTAGAAATAATGGTATTGATGGATCATCAAAGATGTAGACCCACTGTAGTCCTTGAAGAGATGGCCAGCAGCCATCTGTTGTGACTGTGCAGGTGCACAATCACCATTGAAGAGTCTTGCGGATAATATAGCAAGTCCATAAACCACCACTTGTGCACTCACAAAGTTTTTGAAATTGTCCTTAGAACCAGCAATGCTGTTATCCAGTCCCTTGCTGAGTTATTAACACACGTGCAAACACTAACAGTCCCTACTTCTCACATATTGTCCACATACTATGACCAACAGAAACGTGTGCAGTGAAATGTAACTAACAAGTTAATAATGTCATGAACTGGTGACAATTACAATTTTATAACATAAGAATACAATTACAAAGGTACAAAATACATCATTAAAAACATAATAATACAGATAACATTTGTAGTACAGGCTTTACAAAAGAATAGAAATAAACATATACATCAGTGTTACAAAAATAGTGACATAAGTACATACATAAAATAATGAGAATAGTTTTCGAAACATTAATTTCACACATGAACATTGAAACAGAACAGAATTCTAAACAACTTTACAAAGAAAATAACATATTATTAATGCAACTTATATTTGAGGATAACAGTATTCCTCCTCATAGTGAATATAGCTTAGTATTAGAAGAGAAAAAAAATTCTATGAAACAGTACACAGAGACAGGAAGAAAACAAATACTCAAGGGTACACAAACAAATAGTGGGATAACACCAATAGGAAAGGACAGGGTTCGTTTTCAGTGTAACATTTGGTACTGCAGTCCAACCCAAAACTTCATATATCTTTCCTCTTATTTCATCCTTTGTTTCCACCAAAAAAAATTCTATCTAAGCATGCTTTCTGTATTTATATGTTCACACATTTCTTACCTCAACATTTATTTCCAAGAAAATCCTACCTAAACCTGTTTTCTCAATGCATTTCTTCCAATTCATCGCAACTCATTCTCTTAGAGGCTACCCCCTCTTAAGCTAACTTAAATCTACTGAGCTCAGATGCTAAACTAAGGGACGAGGCAATGCAGCATCACATAACAAATCAACACAAACAGCAATGCAAAAAAATGCAAATTGGCAAAGCTAGCAGCATAAATGAGCAAAAGTCAAATTCAATAACACTATGCCTGGCAAACAGCAGCAACTTATACCTAAACATGACATAGCGCAAGCAGAAAAAATATTACACTAAACAACAATGCAGATAAGGGAAATGTATATTCACATCTTAATGTCTATGTAATTAAAGTGGTGCACCACAAGAAGTTATTCTACCAAAAAGTTACCAATTACTTGAAAAGAAAATTATGAATGCAGTTACTAGTTCCTTCTTATTGTTCTTTCCTTTCCAAGTGCTCCTTTTTTAAAGAATGTGGATCATAAAATAATTATTTAATAGATCTGTTGACAGAAAGTGTTCACATTAGCAAATGCATTTCATTTTATAAAAGCAATGCTGCAACACAGCTGGAAACCAGATATCAAGTGAAATAAGCAATTACGCAAACCAAAGCATAAAAACATCATTCAATAGTCATGTGGCATTTCGTAAGTCAGTAGCTCGCAACTCTCATAGAAAGACACTTGTCATTATCAGGTTTGCAGATGTACGAATATTTCCCATCAATTCATAAGCATTTCAGCAATTAGCACAAAGTGCGAGTAATCATATGTTTTCAAGTAACGAGGGTGTCGCATGAGCGATGAAAGGCACACCCTAATGGCTTGTTCTCCAGGTGTTTTCCTGTGCTCTGAAAGGCACGCGCTAATGCCTTTTTCTCCAGGCGTCTGACACAGCTGGGTGCCCACGACGCATTATGTGTAGGTGGTCCGTTAACTTTCTTACGGAAATATTTACGACAGCAGTTTCCGCTACAGAGACAGTCGCATATAAAGATATTTCACAGGTCAAGAATTTGCGTTACAAATCTGTAGAAACAAAATGCTATTGATATAACAGTGTCCAAAAAAATTTTCGTCTGCATTGTAATACATTCACGCATTTACGCACATTTCATAACTCTTAAAGTACGATTTGTTCATCACAGTAAAATAGTGTTTTTCTCAAAGTCTGAGCAGTAGAAGAAAATGCACACAGAAGTAGTGGATTTCCATGCAGTCTTGAAGAAGTAGTGTTGTCCTTCCAACGGAAAGTCAGTGCCGGCTCTTGACATGCTGACAGGTAATGGGCCACAATGGAGCAAACCCACAGCAGAGTCATTCGAAGTTTTGAAGAGTATTGGTAGGTAAGTCATCACAGAGCGGACCCACTGTAGTCCTGGTAGAGAGTATGGTATTGGTGGGCCACCAGAGGTGCAGACCCACTGCAGTCCTTGTAGAAATAATGGTATTGATGGATCATCAAAGATGTAGACCCACTGTAGTCCTTGTAGAGATAATGGTATTGGTGAGTCATCAAAGATGCAGACCCACTGTAGTCCTTGTAGAGATAATGGTATTGGTGGGCCACCTGAGGTGCAGACCCACTGTAGTCCTGGTATAGACGGCCAGCAGCCATCCGTTGCGACTGTGCAGGTGCACAATCACCATCGAAGATTCTTGCAGAGAATATAGCAAGTCCATAAACCACCACTTGTGCACTCAGAAAGCTTTTCTTTTAATTGTCCTTAGAACCAGCAATGCTGTTATCCAGTCCCTTGCTGAATTACCAACACACGTGCAACACTATCAGTCCCTACTTCTCACATATTGTCCACATAGTCTTGCGGAGAATATAGCACATTAAACTATACCTTTCACAAATCACTTACCTCACAAACATCTTCGCTGCTCAAGCTACTGCAATACAGCGAGCGCCACTACTGCCAGCTAAATAAAAGATTCAAACTATGGAAGGCACTAACTACTGATAGGGATAGTTAGCAAATGAAAGATATTAATAGAGAACGAACAATGTATTTACCTTGATATCATCACAAGTCATAATATATATATCAGTTCATGACAAATTACAAACCTCCGCCATCTCTCTCCCCACATCCACCACTGCTGGCGGCTCACCTCCAACTGCGCAACGCTACGCGCTGTTCACAGCCAGCTGCCGCTGCCCAACACTACAATGGCAGACAACAATGCAAACTAGCCACAGACCGCACACAGCACAGCCAGTGATTTTCATATTGAGCGCTACGTAACGTTGCCAATAAGAAAACATAAACAGCCTACTTACATAGAGAAAACATAAACAGCCTACTTACATAGAGAAAACATAAACAGCCTACTTACAGGTTTCGTTAGGTTAGGTTAGGTTAGGTTAGGTTAGGTTAGGTTAGGTTAGGTTATGTTAGGTTAGGTGAGGTTAGGTTAGGTTAGGTTAGGTTAGGTTAGGTTCGGTTCGGTTCGGTTCGGTTCCGTTCGGTTCGGTTCGGTTCGGTTCCATTCGGTTCCATTCGGTTCGGTTCGGTTTGGTTCGGTTCGGTTAGGTTAGTTTAGGTTAGGTTAGGTTAGGTTAGGTTAGGTTAGGTTAGGTTAGGTTAGGTTTTGTTTGGTTTGGTTTGGTTTTGTTTCGTTTCGTTAGGTTAAAATAGGTTAGTTTAGGTTAGGTTAGGTTAGGTTATGTTAGGTTAGGTTTGGTTAGGTTAGGTTAGGTTAGGTTAGGTTAGGTTAGGTTAGGTTAAGTTAGGTGAGGTGAGGTTAGGGTAGGTTAGGTTAGGTTAGGTTAGGTTCGGTTTGGTTCAGTTCGGTTCCGTTCGGTTCGGTTCGGTTCGGTTCCGTTCCGTTCGCTTCGGTTCGGTTCGGTTTGGTTCGGTTCGGTTAGGTTAGTTTAGGTTAGTGTAGTTTAGGTTAGGTTAGGTTATATTAGGTTAGGTTAGGTTAGGTTTGGTTTGGTTTGGTTTGGTTTGTATTGGTTAGGTTAGGTTAGGTTAGGTTAGGTTAGGTTAAGTTAGGCTACGTTAGGTTAGGTTAGGTTTGGTTTGGTTTGGTTTGGTTTGGCTTGGTTTTGTTTGGTTAGGTTTGGCTTGGTTTGGTTTCGTTACGTTAGGTTAGGTTAGGTTAGGTTAGGTTATGTTAGGTTAGGTTAGGTATGTTAGGTCAGGTTAGGTTGGGTAGTTTTGGTTAAGTTTGGTTTGGTTTGGTATGGTATGATTTGGTTTTGTTAGGTTAGGTTAGGTTAGGTTAGGTTTGGTTTAGTTTGGTTGGTTTGGTTTGCTAAGGTTTGGTTTGGTTTGGTTAGGTTTGGTTAGGTTTGGTTAGGTTTGGCTAGTTTAGGTTAGGTTAGGTTAGGTTAGATTAGGTTAGGTTAGGTTAGGTTAGGTCAGGTTAGGTTAGGTTTGGTTAGGTTAGGTTTGGTTTGGGTTGGTTTGGTTTGGTCTGGTTTGGTTTGGTTTGGTTTGACTTGGTTTGGTTTGGTTTGGTTTGGTTAGGTTAGGTTATGTTAGGTTGGGTAAGATTAGGTTAGGTTAGGTTAGGTGAGGTAAGGTTAGGTTAGGTTAGGTCAGGTTAGGCTAGGTTAGGTTACGCTAGGCTAGGTTATGCAATGCTAGGTTAGGCTAGGCTAGGCTAGGCTATGCTAGGCTAGGATAGGGTAGGCTAATTTAGTTTAGGCTAGGTTAGGCTCGGTTGAGTTGGGTTGGGTTGGGTTGGGTTGAGTTTGTTTGGGTTGGGTTGGGTTGGGTTGGGTTGGTTTGGGTTGGGTTGGATTGCGTTGGGTTGGGTTGTGTTGGGTTGGGTTGGGTTGGGTTGGGTTAGGTTAGGTTAGGTTACATTAGGTTAGGGTTGATTAAATTAGGTTAGGTTAGGCTAGGTTTGGTTAGGTTAAGTTAGGTTAGGTTAGGTTAGGTTAGATTAGGTTAAGTTAGGTTAGGTTAAGCCAGGTTAGGTTAGGTTGGGTTAGGTTTCGTTAGGTTTGGTTTGGTTTGGTATTGTTAGGTTAGGTTAGGTTAGGTTAGGTTTGGTTTGGTTTGGTTTGGTTTGGTTAGGTTTTGTTGAATTAAGTTAGGTTAGGTTAGATTAGGTTAGGTTAGGTTAGGTTAGGTTAGGTTAGGTTAGGTTAGGTTAGGTTAGGTAAGGTTTGGTTTGGTTTGGTTTGGTTTGGTTTGGTTTGGTCTGGTTTCGTATGGTTTGGTTTGGTTTATTTTGGTTAGGTTAGGTTAGGTTAGGTTAGGTTAGGTTAGGTTGGGTTTGGTTGGGTTGGTTTGGGTTAGGTTAGGTTAGGTTAGGTTAGGTTAGGTTAGATTAGGTTAGGTTAGGTTAGATTAGGTTTTGTTTGATTTGGTTTGGTTTTGTTTGGTTTTGTTTTGTTAGGTTAAAATAGGTTAGGTTAGGTTAGGTTTGGTTTGGTTTGGTTTGGTTTGGTTTGGTTTGGTTAGGTGTGGTTAGGTTAGGTTAGGTTAGGTTAGGTTAGGTTAGGTTAGGTTATATTTGGTTTGGTTTGGTTTGGTTTGGTTTGGTTTCGTTTGGTTTGGTTTGGTTTGGTTTGTTTTGGTTCGGTTTGGTTTGGTTTGGTTTGGTTTGGTTTGGTTTCGTTAGGTTAGGTTAGGTTAGGTTAGGTTAGGTTAGGTTAGGTTAGGTTAGGTTAGGTTAGGTTAGGTGAAATTAGGTTAGGTTAGGTTAGGTTAGGTTCGGTTCGGTTCGGTTCGGTTCGGTTCCATTCGGTTCGGTTCGGTTCGGTTCCGTAACGCTCGGTTCCGTTCGGTTCGGTTCGGTTCGGTTTGGTTCGGTTCGGTTAGGTTAGTTTAGGTTAGGTTAGGTTAGGTTAGGTTAGGTTAGGTTAGATTAGGTTAGGTTTCGTTTGGTTTGGTTTGGTTTGGTTTGGTTTTGTTTTGTTAATTTAAAATAGGTTAGGTTAGATTAGTTTTGCTTTGGTTTGGTTTGGTTTGGTATGGTCTGGTTTGGCTAGGTGTGGTTAGGTTAGGTTAGGTTAGTTTAGGTTAGGTTAGGTTAAGTTAGGTTAGGTTTTGTTTGCTTTTGTTTGGTTTGGTTTGGTTTCATTTGGTTAGGTTAGGTTAGGTTAGGTTAGGTTAGGTTAAGTTAGGTGAGGTGAGGTTAGGTTAGGTTAGGTTAGGTTAGGTTGGTTCGGTTCAGTTCGATTCCGTTCGGTTCGGTTCGGTTCGGTTCCGTTCCATTCGGTTCCATTCGGTTCGGTTCGGTTCGGTTTGGTTCGGTTCTGTTAGGTTAGTTTAGGTTAGTGTAGGTCAGGTTAGGTTAGGTTATATTAGGTTAGGTTGGATTAGGTTTGGTTTGGTTTGGTTTGGTTTGTATTGGTTAGGTTAGGTTAGGTTAGGTTAGGTTAGGTTAGGTTAGGTTAGGTTAGGTTACGTTAGGTTAGGTTAGGTTTGGTTTGGTTTGGTTTGGTTTGGCTTGGATTTGTTTGGTTAGGTTTGACTTGGTTTGGTCTGGTCTGGTTTAATTTGTTTTGGTTTGGTCTGGTTTGGTTAGGTTTGATCTCGTTTGGTTATGTTAGGTTAGGTTAGGTTAGTTTAGGTTAGGTTTGGTTTGCTTTGGTTTGGTTTGGTTTGGTTTGGTTTGGTTTGGTTTGGTTTGGTTAGGTTAGGTTAGGTTAGGTTAGGTTAGGTTAGGTTAGGTTAGGTTACGTTAGGTTAGGTTAGGTTAGGTTAGGTTAGGTTAGGTTTGGTTTGGTTTGGTTTGGTTTGGTTTGGTTTGATTTGGTATAGTTTGGTTTCGTTTGGTTAGGTTTGGTTTGGTTTGCTTTGGTTTGGTTTGGTTTCGTTAGGTTAGGTTAGGTTAGGTTAGGTTATGTTAGGTTAGGCGAGGTTAGGTTAGGTTAGGTTAGGTTAGGTTCGGTTCGGTTCGGTTCGGTTCCATTCGGTTCGGTTCGGTTCGGTTCCGTTCCATTCGGTTCCGTTCGGTTCGGTTCGGTTTGGTTTGGTTCGGTTCGGTTAGGTTAGGTTAGGTTAGGTTAGGTTAGGTTGGATTAGATTAGGTTAGGTTAGCTTAGGTGAGGTAAGGTTAGGTTAGGTTAGGTCAGGTTAGGCTAGGTTAGGTTACGCTAGGCTAGGTTATGCAATGCTAGGTTAGGCTTGGCTAGGCTAGGCTATGCTAGGCTAGGATAGGGTAGGCTAGTTTAGTTTAGGCT
>NW_025728081.1:832500-840000 GCF_021461385.2 Schistocerca piceifrons
AGGTTAAGTTAGGTTAGGTTTTGTTTGGTTTGGCTTGGTTTTGTTTGGTTTTGTTTTGTTAGGTTAAAATAGGTTAGGTTAGGTTTGGTTTGGTTTGGTTTGGTTTGGTTAGGTGTGGTTAGTTTACGTTAGGTTAGGTTAGGTTAGGTTAGGTTAGGTTAGGTTAGGTTCGGTTCAGTTCCGTTCGGTTCGGTTCGGTTCGGTTCGGTTCCATTCCGTTCCGTTCGGTTCGGTTCGGTTCGGTTTGGTTTGGTTCGGTTAGGTTAGTTTAGGTTAGGTTAGGTTAGGTTAGACTAGGTTATGTTAGGTTAGGTTAGGTTAGGTTTGGTTTGGTTTGTATTGGTTAGATTAGGTTAGGTTAGGTTAGGTTAGGTTAGGTTTGGTTTGGTTTGGTTTGGTTTGGTTTGGCTTGGTTTTGTTTGGTTAGGTTTGGCTTGGTTTGGTCTGGTCTGGTTTGATTTGTTATGGTTTGGTCTGGTTAGGTTCGGTTTGGTTTGGTTTGCTTTGGTTTGGTTTGGTTTGAAACGTCCCCTTTGAACAATTTATACAGGACTGTGCTTAACCTGACACACAATATTTTTAGCGCAACGCAATCTGACTATCAAAGATCCCTGCAAAAGAATGGCCCTGACTAACATTAAACTATACCTTTCACAAATCACTTACCTCACAAAAATCTTCGCTGCTCAAGCTACTGCAATACAGCGAGCGCCACTACTGCCAGCTAAATAAAAGATTCAAACTATGGAAGGCACTTACTACTGATAGGGATAGTTAGCAAATGAAAGATATTAATAGAGAACGAACAATGTATTTACCTTGATATCATCACAAGTCATAATATATATATCAGTTCATGACAAATTACAAACCTCCGCCATCTCTCTCCCCACATCCACCACTGCTGGCGGCTCATCTCCAACTGCGCAACGCTACGCGCTGTTCACAGCCAGCTGTCGCTGCCCAACACTACAATGGTAGACAACAATGCAAACTAGCCACAGACTGCACACAGCACAGCCAGTGATTTTCATATTGAGCGCTACGTAACGTTGCCAATAAGAAAACATAAACAGCCTACTTACATAGAGAAAACATAAACAGCCTACTTACATAGAGAAAACATAAACAGCCTACTTACATAGCCCCCATGCTCCCCACAAAAATTTTTACAAATTGGTTTGGGCAGTGCCCAATACAGATTTGAAAAAAATTTTTCATAATTACAATAACAAAGATATCAAATGCACACACTTATTGATACAACGTTGGTCAAAAGCTAAAATTTTGTCATAAAGACAGTCCTGATTCATCACAGTAAAATAGCAGTGTTTTTCTCAAAGTCTAAGCAGTAAAAGAAAATGCACACAGAAGTAGTGGATTTCCATGCAGTCTTGAAGAAGTAGTGTTGTCCTTCCAACGGAAAGACAGTGCTGGCTCTTGACATGCTGACAGGTAATGGGCCACAATGGAGCAAACCCACAGCAGAGTCATTCGAAGTTTTGAAGAGTATTGGTAGGTAAGTCATCACAGAGCGGAACCACTGTAGTCCTGGTAGAGAGTATGGTATTGGTGGGCCACCAGAGGTGCAGACCCACTGCAGTCCTTGTAGAAATAATGGTATTGATGGATCATCAAAGATGTAGACCCACTGTAGTCCTTGAAGAGATGGCCAGCAGCCATCTGTTGTGACTGTGCAGGTGCACAATCACCATTGAAGAGTCTTGCGGATAATATAGCAAGTCCATAAACCACCACTTGTGCACTCACAAAGTTTTTGAAATTGTCCTTAGAACCAGCAATGCTGTTATCCAGTCCCTTGCTGAGTTATTAACACACGTGCAAACACTAACAGTCCCTACTTCTCACATATTGTCCACATACTATGACCAACAGAAACGTGTGCAGTGAAATGTAACTAACAAGTTAATAATGTCATGAACTGGTGACAATTACAATTTTATAACATAAGAATACAATTACAAAGGTACAAAATACATCATTAAAAACATAATAATACAGATAACATTTGTAGTACAGGCTTTACAAAAGAATAGAAATAAACATATACATCAGTGTTACAAAAATAGTGACATAAGTACATACATAAAATAATGAGAATAGTTTTCGAAACATTAATTTCACACATGAACATTGAAACAGAACAGAATTCTAAACAACTTTACAAAGAAAATAACATATTATTAATGCAACTTATATTTGAGGATAACAGTATTCCTCCTCATAGTGAATATAGCTTAGTATTAGAAGAGAAAAAAAATTCTATGAAACAGTACACAGAGACAGGAAGAAAACAAATACTCAAGGGTACACAAACAAATAGTGGGATAACACCAATAGGAAAGGACAGGGTTCGTTTTCAGTGTAACATTTGGTACTGCAGTCCAACCCAAAACTTCATATATCTTTCCTCTTATTTCATCCTTTGTTTCCACCAAAAAAAATTCTATCTAAGCATGCTTTCTGTATTTATATGTTCACACATTTCTTACCTCAACATTTATTTCCAAGAAAATCCTACCTAAACCTGTTTTCTCAATGCATTTCTTCCAATTCATCGCAACTCATTCTCTTAGAGGCTACCCCCTCTTAAGCTAACTTAAATCTACTGAGCTCAGATGCTAAACTAAGGGACGAGGCAATGCAGCATCACATAACAAATCAACACAAACAGCAATGCAAAAAAATGCAAATTGGCAAAGCTAGCAGCATAAATGAGCAAAAGTCAAATTCAATAACACTATGCCTGGCAAACAGCAGCAACTTATACCTAAACATGACATAGCGCAAGCAGAAAAAATATTACACTAAACAACAATGCAGATAAGGGAAATGTATATTCACATCTTAATGTCTATGTAATTAAAGTGGTGCACCACAAGAAGTTATTCTACCAAAAAGTTACCAATTACTTGAAAAGAAAATTATGAATGCAGTTACTAGTTCCTTCTTATTGTTCTTTCCTTTCCAAGTGCTCCTTTTTTAAAGAATGTGGATCATAAAATAATTATTTAATAGATCTGTTGACAGAAAGTGTTCACATTAGCAAATGCATTTCATTTTATAAAAGCAATGCTGCAACACAGCTGGAAACCAGATATCAAGTGAAATAAGCAATTACGCAAACCAAAGCATAAAAACATCATTCAATAGTCATGTGGCATTTCGTAAGTCAGTAGCTCGCAACTCTCATAGAAAGACACTTGTCATTATCAGGTTTGCAGATGTACGAATATTTCCCATCAATTCATAAGCATTTCAGCAATTAGCACAAAGTGCGAGTAATCATATGTTTTCAAGTAACGAGGGTGTCGCATGAGCGATGAAAGGCACACCCTAATGGCTTGTTCTCCAGGTGTTTTCCTGTGCTCTGAAAGGCACGCGCTAATGCCTTTTTCTCCAGGCGTCTGACACAGCTGGGTGCCCACGACGCATTATGTGTAGGTGGTCCGTTAACTTTCTTACGGAAATATTTACGACAGCAGTTTCCGCTACAGAGACAGTCGCATATAAAGATATTTCACAGGTCAAGAATTTGCGTTACAAATCTGTAGAAACAAAATGCTATTGATATAACAGTGTCCAAAAAAATTTTCGTCTGCATTGTAATACATTCACGCATTTACGCACATTTCATAACTCTTAAAGTACGATTTGTTCATCACAGTAAAATAGTGTTTTTCTCAAAGTCTGAGCAGTAGAAGAAAATGCACACAGAAGTAGTGGATTTCCATGCAGTCTTGAAGAAGTAGTGTTGTCCTTCCAACGGAAAGTCAGTGCCGGCTCTTGACATGCTGACAGGTAATGGGCCACAATGGAGCAAACCCACAGCAGAGTCATTCGAAGTTTTGAAGAGTATTGGTAGGTAAGTCATCACAGAGCGGACCCACTGTAGTCCTGGTAGAGAGTATGGTATTGGTGGGCCACCAGAGGTGCAGACCCACTGCAGTCCTTGTAGAAATAATGGTATTGATGGATCATCAAAGATGTAGACCCACTGTAGTCCTTGTAGAGATAATGGTATTGGTGAGTCATCAAAGATGCAGACCCACTGTAGTCCTTGTAGAGATAATGGTATTGGTGGGCCACCTGAGGTGCAGACCCACTGTAGTCCTGGTATAGACGGCCAGCAGCCATCCGTTGCGACTGTGCAGGTGCACAATCACCATCGAAGATTCTTGCAGAGAATATAGCAAGTCCATAAACCACCACTTGTGCACTCAGAAAGCTTTTCTTTTAATTGTCCTTAGAACCAGCAATGCTGTTATCCAGTCCCTTGCTGAATTACCAACACACGTGCAACACTATCAGTCCCTACTTCTCACATATTGTCCACATAGTCTTGCGGAGAATATAGCACATTAAACTATACCTTTCACAAATCACTTACCTCACAAACATCTTCGCTGCTCAAGCTACTGCAATACAGCGAGCGCCACTACTGCCAGCTAAATAAAAGATTCAAACTATGGAAGGCACTAACTACTGATAGGGATAGTTAGCAAATGAAAGATATTAATAGAGAACGAACAATGTATTTACCTTGATATCATCACAAGTCATAATATATATATCAGTTCATGACAAATTACAAACCTCCGCCATCTCTCTCCCCACATCCACCACTGCTGGCGGCTCACCTCCAACTGCGCAACGCTACGCGCTGTTCACAGCCAGCTGCCGCTGCCCAACACTACAATGGCAGACAACAATGCAAACTAGCCACAGACCGCACACAGCACAGCCAGTGATTTTCATATTGAGCGCTACGTAACGTTGCCAATAAGAAAACATAAACAGCCTACTTACATAGAGAAAACATAAACAGCCTACTTACATAGAGAAAACATAAACAGCCTACTTACAGGTTTCGTTAGGTTAGGTTAGGTTAGGTTAGGTTAGGTTAGGTTAGGTTAGGTTATGTTAGGTTAGGTGAGGTTAGGTTAGGTTAGGTTAGGTTAGGTTAGGTTCGGTTCGGTTCGGTTCGGTTCGGTTCGGTTCGGTTCGGTTCCATTCGGTTCCATTCGGTTCGGTTCGGTTTGGTTCGGTTCGGTTAGGTTAGTTTAGGTTAGGTTAGGTTAGGTTAGGTTAGGTTAGGTTAGGTTAGGTTAGGTTTTGTTTGGTTTGGTTTGGTTTTGTTTCGTTTCGTTAGGTTAAAATAGGTTAGTTTAGGTTAGGTTAGGTTAGGTTATGTTAGGTTAGGTTTGGTTAGGTTAGGTTAGGTTAGGTTAGGTTAGGTTAGGTTAGGTTAAGTTAGGTGAGGTGAGGTTAGGTTAGGTTAGGTTAGGTTAGGTTAGGTTCGGTTTGGTTCAGTTCGGTTCCGTTCAGTTCGGTTCGGTTCGGTTCCGTTCCGTTCGCTTCGGTTCGGTTCGGTTTGGTTCGGTTCGGTTAGGTTAGTTTAGGTTAGTGTAGGTTAGGTTAGGTTAGGTTATATTAGGTTAGGTTAGGTTAGGTTTGGTTTGGTTTGGTTTGGTTTGTATTGGTTAGGTTAGGTTAGGTTAGGTTAGGTTAGGTTAAGTTAGGCTACGTTAGGTTAGGTTGGGTTTGGTTTGGTTTGGTTTGGTTTGGCTTGGTTTTGTTTGGTTAGGTTTGGCTTGGTTTGGTTTCGTTACGTTAGGTTAGGTTAGGTTAGGTTAGGTTATGTTAGGTTAGGTTAGGTATGTTAGGTCAGGTTAGGTTGGGTAGTTTTGGTTAAGTTTGGTTTGGTTTGGTATGGTATGATTTGGTTTTGTTAGGTTAGGTTAGGTTAGGTTAGGTTTGGTTTAGTTTGGTTGGTTTGGTTTGCTAAGGTTTGGTTTGGTTTGGTTAGGTTTGGTTAGGTTTGGTTAGGTTTGGCTAGTTTAGGTTAGGTTAGGTTAGGTTAGATTAGGTTAGGTTAGGTTAGGTTAGGTCAGGTTAGGTTAGGTTTGGTTAGGTTAGGTTTGGTTTGGGTTGGTTTGGTTTGGTCTGGTTTGGTTTGGTTTGGTTTGACTTGGTTTGGTTTGGTTTGGTTTGGTTAGGTTAGGTTATGTTAGGTTGGGTAAGATTAGGTTAGGTTAGGTTAGGTGAGGTAAGGTTAGGTTAGGTTAGGTTAAGTTAGGCTAGGTTAGGTTAGGCTAGGCTAGGCTATGCTAGGCTAGGTTAGGCTAGGCTAGGCTAGGCTATGCTAGGCTAGGATAGGGTAGGCTAATTTAGTTTAGGCTAGGTTAGGCTCGGTTGAGTTGGGTTGGGTTGGGTTGGGTTGAGTTTGTTTGGGTTGGGTTGGGTTGGGTTGGGTTGGTTTGGGTTGGGTTGGATTGCGTTGGGTTGGGTTGTGTTGGGTTGGGTTGGGTTGGGTTGGGTTAGGTTAGGTTAGGTTACATTAGGTTAGGGTTGATTAAATTAGGTTAGGTTAGGCTAGGTTTGGTTAGGTTAAGTTAGGTTAGGTTAGGTTAGGTTAGATTAGGTTAAGTTAGGTTAGGTTAAGCCAGGTTAGGTTAGGTTGGGTTAGGTTTCGTTAGGTTTGGTTTGGTTTGGTATTGTTAGGTTAGGTTAGGTTAGGTTACGTTTGGTTTGGTTTGGTTTGGTTTGGTTAGGTTTTGTTGAATTAAGTTAGGTTAGGTTAGATTAGGTTAGGTTAGGTTAGGTTAGGTTAGGTTAGGTTAGGTTAGGTTAGGTAAGGTTTGGTTTGGTTTGGTTTGGTTTGGTTTGGTTTGGTCTGGTTTCGTATGGTTTGGTTTGGTTTATTTTGGTTAGGTTAGGTTAGGTTAGGTTAGGTTAGGTTAGGTTGGGTTTGGTTGGGTTGGTTTGGGTTAGGTT
Organism: Schistocerca piceifrons; assembly: GCF_021461385.2. NCBI lineage: Eukaryota > Metazoa > Arthropoda > Insecta > Orthoptera > Acrididae > Schistocerca > Schistocerca piceifrons. The sequence continues at coordinate 839,299 of NW_025728081.1, forward strand.
AGGTTAGGTTAGGTTAGGTTAGGTTAGGTTAGGTTAGGTTTTGTTTGATTTGGTTTGGTTTTGTTTGGTTTTGTTTTGTTAGGTTAAAATAGGTTAGGTTAGGTTAGGTTTGGTTTGGTTTGGTTTGGTTTGGTTTGGTTTGGTTAGGTGTGGTTAGGTTAAGTTAGGTTAGGTTAGGTTAGGTTAGGTTAGGTTATATTTGGTTTGGTTTGGTTTGGTTTGGTTTGGTTTCGTTTGGTTTGGTTTGGTTTGGTTTGTTTTGGTTCGGTTTGGTTTGGTTTGGTTTGGTTTGGTTTGGTTTCGTTAGGTTAGGTTAGGTTAGGTTAGGTTAGGTTAGGTTAGGTTAGGTTAGGTTAGGTTAGGTTAGGTGAAATTAGGTTAGGTTAGGTTAGGTTAGGTTAGGTTAGGTTCGGTTCGGTTCGGTTCGGTTCGGTTCGGTTCCATTCGGTTCGGTTCGGTTCGGTTCCGTAACGCTCGGTTCCGTTCGGTTCGGTTCGGTTTGGTTCGGTTCGGTTAGGTTAGTTTAGGTTAGGTTAGGTTAGGTTAGGTTAGGTTAGGTTAGATTAGGTTAGGTTTCGTTTGGTTTGGTTTGGTTTGGTTTGGTTTTGTTTTGTTAATTTAAAATAGGTTAGGTTAGATTAGTTTTGCTTTGGTTTGGTTTGGTTTGGTATGGTCTGCTTTGGCTAGGTGTGGTTAGGTTAG
>NW_025728081.1:1040000-1042500 GCF_021461385.2 Schistocerca piceifrons
TAGGTTAGGTTTGGTTTGATTTGGTTTGGTTTGGCTAGGTTTTGTTTGGTTAGGTTTGGCTTGGTTTGGTCTGGTCTGGTTTGATTTGTTTTGGTTTGGTCTGGTTTGGTTAGGTTTGATCTGGTTTGGTTATGTTAGGTTAGGTTAGGTTAGTTTAGGTTAGGTTTGGTTGGGTTTGGTTTGGTTTGGTTTGGTTTGGTTAGGTTAGGTTAGGTTAGGTTACATTAGGTTAGGTTAGGTTAGGTTAGGTTTGGTTTGGTTGGGTTTGGTTTGGTGTGGTTTGATTTGGTTTGGTTCGGTTTCGTTTGGTTAGGTTTGGTTTGGTTTCGTTTGGTTTGGTTTGGTTTCGTTTGGTTTGGTTTGTTTTGGTTTGGTTTGGTTTGGTTTGGTTTGGTTTGGTTTGGTTTGGTTTCGTTAGGTTAGGTTAGGTTAGGTTAGGTTAGGTTAGGTTAGGTTAGGTTGGGTAGGTTTGGTTAGGTTTGCTTTAGTTTGGTATGGTATGATTTGGTATTGTTAGGTTAGGGTAGGTTTGGTTTGGTTTGGGTGGTTTGGTTAGCTTTGGTTTGGTTTTGGTTTGGTTAGGTTAGGTTTGGTTAGGTTAGGTTAGGTTAGGTTACTTTAGGTTAGGTTAGGTTAGGTTAGGTTAGGTTAGGTTAGGTTAGGTTAGGTTAGGTTAGGTTAGGTTTGGTTTGGGTTGGTTTGGTTTGGTCTGGTTTGGTTTGGTTTGGTTTCCTTTGGTTTGGTTTGGTTTGGTTTGGTTAGGTTAGGTTAGGTTAGGTTAGGTTAGGTTGGGTTAGATTAGGTTAGGTGAGGTAAGGTTAGGTTAGGTTAGGTTAGGTTAGGCTAGGTTAGGTTAGGCTAGGCTAGGCTACGCTGGGCTAGGTTAGGCTAAGCTAGGCTAGACTATGCTAGGCTAGGATAGGTTAGGCTAGTTTAGTTTAGGCTAGGTTAGGCTCGGTTGAGTTGGGTTGGGTTGGGTTGGGTTGGGTTGATTTGGGTTGGGTTGGGTTGCATTGGGTTGGGTTGTGTTGGGTTGGGTTGTGTTTTGTTGGGTTGTGTTGGGTTGGGTTATGTTGGGTCTCGTTTGCTTGGGTTGTGTCGGGTTGGATTGGGTTGGGTTGGGTTGGGTTAGGTTAGGTTAGGTTACATTAGGTTAGGGTTGATTAAATTAGGTTAGGTTAGGTTAGGTTTGGTTAGGTTAGGTTAGGATCTGTTTGGTTTGGTTTGGTTTGGTATTGTTAGGTTAGATTAGGTTAGGTTAGGTTTGGTTTGGTTTCGTTTGGTTTGGTTTGGTTAGGTTTTCTTGAATTAAGTTAGGTTAGATTAGGTTAGGTTAGGTTAGGTTAGGTTACGTTAGGTTAGGTTAGGTTAGGTTAGGTTAGGTTAGGTTAGGTTAGGTAAGGTTTGGTTTGGTTTGGTTGGGTTTGGTTTGGTTTGGTTTGGTTTCGTTAGGTTAGGTTAGGTTAGGTTAGGTTACGTTAGGTTAGGTTAGGTTACGTTAGGTTAGGTTAGGTTAGGTTAGGTTAGGTTAGATTAGGTTAGGTTAGGTTAGGTTGGGTAGGTTTGGATAGGTTTGGTTTAGTTTGGTATGGTATGATTTGATTTTGTTAGGTCAGGTTAGGTTAGGTTAGGTTTGGTTTGGTTTGGTTGGTTTGGTTTGGTTTGGTTTGTTTTGGTTAGGTTTGGTTTGGTTAGGTTTGGTTAGGTTAGGTTAGGTTAGGTGACTTTAGGTTAGGTTAGGTTAGATTATTTTAGGTTTGGTTCGGTTTGGTTTGGTTTGGTTTCGTTTGGTTTGGATTGGTTGGTTTCGTTTGGTTTCGTTTGGTTTCGTTTGGTTTGGTTTGGTTTCGTTTAGTTTGGTTTATTTTGGTTTGGTTTGGTTTGTTTGGTTTGGTTTGGTTTGGTTTGGTTTGGGTTGGTTTGGTTTGGTTTGGTTTGGTTTGGTTTCGTTTGGTTTCGTTAGGTTAGGTTAGGTTAGGATAGGTTAGGTTAGGTTAGGTTAGGTTAGGTTAGGTTAAGTTAGGTTAAGTTATGTTAGGTTAGGTTGGGTAGGTTTGGTTGGGTTTGGTTTGGTTTGGTTTGGTTTGGTTTGGTTTGGTTTGGTTTGGTTTCATTAAGTTAGGTTACGTTAGGTTAGGTTACGTTAGGTTATGTTAGGTTATGTTAGGTTAGGTTAGGTTAGGTTAGGTTAGGTTAGGTTAGGTTAGGTTAGGTTAGGTTAGGTTGGGTTTGGTTGGTTTGGATTGGGTTAGGTTAGGTTAGGTTAGGTTAGGTTAGGTTAGGTTAGGTTATGTTAGGTTAGGTTAGGTTCGGTTCGGTTAGGTTCGGTTAGGTTAGGTTAGATTAGGTTACGTTAGGTTAGGTTAGGTTAGGTTAGGTTAGGTTAGGTTTGGTTTGGTTTGGTTTCGTTTGGTTTGGTTTGATTTGGTATGGTTTGGTTTCGTTTGGTTAGGTTTGGTTTGGTTTCGTTTGGTTTGGTTTGGTTTCGTTTGGTTTGTTT
>NW_025728081.1:1087500-1097500 GCF_021461385.2 Schistocerca piceifrons
TGGTTCGGTATCGTTTGGTTTGGTTAGGTTTGGTTTCGTTTGGTTTGGTTTGGTTTCGTTTGGTTTGGTTTGTTTTGGTTTGGTTGGTTTGGTTTGGTTTGTTTTGGTTTGGTTTGGTTAGGTTTGGTCAGGTTTGGTTAGGTTTGGTTAGGTTAGGTTAGGTTAGGTTAGGTTAGATTAGGTTAGGTTTGGTTAGGTCAGGTTAGGTTAGGTTTGGTTAGGTTAGGTTTGGTTTGGTTTGGTTTGGTTTGGTTTGGTCTGGTTTCGTATGGTTTGGTTTGGTTTGGTTTGGTTTGGTTAGGTTAGGTTAGGTTAGGTTAGGTTAGGTTAGGTTAGGTTAGGTTGGGTTTGGTTGGGTTGGTTTAGGTTCGGTTAGGTTAGGTTAGGTTAGGTTAGGTTAGGTTGGGTTAGATTAGGTTAGGTTTGGTTTGGTTTGGTTTGGTTTGGTTTCGTTTGGTTTGGTTTGTTTGGTTTCGTTTGGTTTGGTTTGGTTTGGTTTCGTTTGGTTTGGTTTCGTTTAGTTTGGTTTATTTTTGTTTGGTTTCGTTTGGTTTCGTTTGGTTTGGTTTGGTTAGGTTAGGTTAGGTTGGGTTAGGTTAGGTTAGGTTAGTTTGGGTTAGGTTGGTTTGGGTTGGGTTAGGTTATGTTAGGTTAGGTTAGGTTAGGATATGTTAGGTTAGGTTAGGTTCGGTTCGGTTAGCTTCAGTTAGGTTAGGTTAGGTTAGGTTAGGTTAGGTTAGGTTAGGTTAGGTTAGCTTTGGTGTGGTTTGGTTTGGTTTGGTTTGGTTTGGTTTCGTTTGGTTTGGTTTCGTTTCGTTTCGTTTGGTTTGATGTGGTTTTGTTTGGTTTGGTTTGGTTTGTTTTGGTTTGTTTAGGTGTGGTTAGGTTAGGTTAGGTTAGGGTGGTTAAATTAGGTTAAGTTAGGTTAGGTTTTGTTTGGTTTTGTTTGGTTTGGCTTGGTTTGGTTTGGTTAGGTTTGGTTAGGGTAGGTTAGGTTAGGTTAGGCTAGGTTAAGTTAGGTGAGGTGAGGTTAGGTTAGGTTAGGTTAGGTTCGGTTCGGTTCCGTTCCGTTCCGTTCGGTTCGGTTCGGTTCCGTTCCGTTCGGTTCCGTTCGGTTCGGTTCGGTTTGGTTTGGATCGGTTAGGTTAGTTTAGGTTAAGTTAGGTTAGGTTGGACTAGGTTATGTTAGGTTAGGTTAGGTTAGGTTTGGTTTGGTTTGGTTTGGTTTGTATTGGTTAGGTTAGGTTAGGTTAGGTTAGGTTAGGTTAGGTTAGGTTGGGTTAGGTTTGGTTTGGTTTGGTTTGGTTTGGCTTGGTTTTGTTTGGTTAGGTTTGGCTTGGTTTGGTCTGGTCTGGTTTGATTTGTTTTCGATTGGTCTGGTTTGGTTAGGTTTGTTTTGGTTTGGTTTGGTTTGGTTTGGTTCGGTTTGGTTTGGTTTGGATTGGTTTGGTTTGGTTTCGTTAGATTATGTTAGGTTAGGTTAGGTTAGGTTAGGTTATGTTAGGTTAGGTGAGGTTAGGTTAGGTTAGGTTAGGTTAGGTTCGGTTGGGTTCGGTTCGGTTCGGTTCGGTTCCGTTCGGTTCGGTTCCGTTCCGTTCGGTACCGTTCGGTCCGGTTCGGTTCGGTGTGGTTCGGTTCGGTTAGGTTAGTTTAGGTTAGGTTAGGTTAGGTTAGGTTAGGTTAGGTTAGGTTTTGTTTGGTTTGGTTTGGTTTGGTTTTGTTTTGTTAGGTTAAAATAGGTTAGGTTAGGTTTGCTTTCGTTTGGTTCGGTTTGGTTTGGTTTGGTTTGGTTTGGTTAGGTGTGGTTAGGTTAGGTTAGGTTAGGTTAGGTTAGGTAAGGTTAAGTTAGGTTAGGTTTTGTTTGCTTTTGTTTGGTTTGGTTTGGTTTGGTTAGGTTAGGTTAGGTTAGGTTAGGTTAGGTTAGGTTAAGTTAGGTGAGGTGAGGTTAGGTTAGGTTAGGTTAGGTTCGGTTCGGTTCAGTTCGGTTCGGTTCGGTTCGGTTCGGTTCGGTTCCGTTCCGTTCGGTTCCGTTCGGTTCGGTTCGGTTCGGTTTGGTTCGGTTCGGTTAAGTTAGTTTAGGTTAGTGTAGGTTAGGTTAGGTTGGGTTATATTAGGTTAGGTTAGGTTAGGTTTGGTTTGGTTTGGTTTGGTTTGTATTGGTTACGTTAGGTTAGGTTAGGTTAGGTTAGGTTATGTTAGGTTAGGTTACGTTAGTTTAGGTTAGGTTTGGTTGTTTTTGGTTTGGTTTTGCTTGGTTTTGTGTGGTTAGGTTTGGATTGGTTTGGTCTGGTCTGGTTTGATTTGTTTTGGTTTGGTCTGGTTTGGTTAAGTTTGATCTGGTTTGGTTATGTTAGGTTAGGTTAGGTTAATTTAGGTTAGGTTTGGTTTGGTTTGGTTTGGTTTGGTTTGGTTTGGTTTGGTTAGGTTAGGTTAGGTTAAGTTAGGTTAGGTTAGGTTACGTTAGGTTAGGTTAGGTTAGGTTAGGTTAGGTTTGGTTTGCTTTGGTTTGGTTTGGTTTGGTTTGATTTGGTTTGGTTTGGTTTCGTTTGGTTAGGTTTGGTTTGGTTTCATTTGGTTTGGTTTGGTTTCGTTTGGTTTGGTTTGTTTGTTATGGTTTGGTTTGGTTTGGTTTGATTTGGTTTCGTTATGTTAGGTTAGGTTAGGTTAGGTTAGGTTAGGTTGGGTAGGTTTGGTTAGGTTTGGTTTCGTTTGGTATGGTATGATTTGGTTTTGTTAGGTTAGGTTAGGTTAGGTTAGGTTTGGTATGGTATGATTATTTTTTTGTTAGGTTAGGTTAGGTTAGGTTAGGTTTGGTTTGGTTTGGTTGGCTGGTTTGGTTTGGTTTGGTTTGGTTTGGTTAGGTTTGGTTAGGTTTGGGTAGGTTAGGTTAGGTTAGGTTAGGTTAGATTAGGTTAGGTTAGGTTAGGTCAGGTTAGGTTAGGTTTGGTCAGGTTAGGTTTGGTTTGGGTTGGTTTGGTTTGGTCTGGTTTGGTTTGGTTTGGTTAGATTTGGTTTGGTTTGGTTTGGTTTGGTTAGGTTAGGTTAGGTTAGGTTAGGTTGGGTTAGATTAGGTTAGGTTAGGTGAGGTGAGGTAAGGTTAGGTTAGGCTAGGTTAGGTTAGGTTAGGTTAGGCTAGGTTAGGTTAGGCTAGGCTAGGCTATGCTAGGATAGGTTAGGCTAGGCTAGGCTAGGCTATGCTAGGCTAGGATAGGGTAGGCTAGTTTAGTTTAGGCTAGGTTAGGCTCGGTTGAGTTGGTTTGGTTTGGGTTGGGTTGGGTTGGGTTGGGTTGGGTTGGTTTGGGTTGGGTTGGGTTGCATTGGGTTGGGTTGTGTTGTGTTGGGTTGTGTTTTGTTGGGTTGTGTTGGGTTGGGTTGGGTTGGGTTGCGTGTGCTTTGGTTGTGTTGGGTTGGGTTGTGTTGGGTTGGGTTGGGTTAGGTTAGGTTAGGTTACATTAGGTTAGGGTTGATTTAATTAGGTTAGGTTAGGTTAGGTTTGGTTAGGTTAGGTTAGGTTAGGTTAGGTTAGGTTAGGTTAGATTAGGTTAGGTTAGTTTAAGTTAGGTTAGGTTATGTCAGGTTAGGTTAGTTTGGGTTAGGTTTGGTTAGGTTTGGTTTGGTTTGGTTTGGTTTGGTATTGTTAGGTTAGGTTAGGTAAGGTTAGGTTTGGTTTGGTTTGGTTTGGTTTTGTTTGGTTAGGTTTTGATGAATTAAGATAGGTTAGGTTAGATTAGGTTAGCTTAGGTTAGGTTAGGGTAGGTTAGTTTAGGTTAGGTTAGGTTAGGTTAGGTTAGGTTAGGTAAGGTTTGGTTTGGTTTGGTTTGGTTTGGCTTGGTTTGGTCTGGTTTCGTATGGTTTGGTTTGGTATGGTTTGGTTTGGTTAGGTTAGGTTAGATTAGGTTAGGTTAGGTTAGGTTAGGTTAGGTTGGGTTTGGTTGGGTTGGTTTGGGTTAGGTTAGGTTAGGTTAGGTTAGGTTAAGTTAGGTTAGATTAGGTTAGGTTTGGTTTGGTTTGGTTTGGTTTGGTTTCGTTTGGTTTGGTTTGGTTGGTTTCGTTTGGTTTGGTTTGGTTTGGTTTCGTTTGGTTTGGTTTCGTTTAGTTTGGTTTATTTTGGTTTGGTTTGGTTTGGTTTGGTTTGGTTTGGTTTGGTTTGGTTTGGTTTCGTTTGGTTTGGTTTTGTTTGGTTTGGTTTGGTTAGGTTAGGTTAGGTTAGGTTAGCTTGGGTTAGGTTGGTTTTGTTTGGGATAGGTTAGGTTAGGTTAGGTTAGGTTCGGTTCGGTTAGGTTCGGTTAGGTTAGGTTAGGTTAGGTTAGGTTAGGTTAGGTTAGGTTACGTTTTGTTTGGTTTGGTTTGGTTTGGTTTCGTTTGGTTTGGTTTGGTTTGGTTTGGTTAGGTTAGGTTACGTAAGGTTAGGTTAGGGTAGGTTGGGTAGGTTTGGTTAGGTTAGGTTAGGTTAGGTTAGGTTAGGTTAGGTTAGGTTAGGTTAGGTTAGGTTAGGTTAGGTTAGGTTATGTTAGGTTAGGTTAGGTTAGGTTGGGTAGGTTTGGTTGGGTTTGGTTTTGTCTGGTTTGGTTTGATTTGGTTTTATTAGGTTAGGTTAGGTTAGGTTTGGTTTGGATTGGTTTGGTTTGGTTTGGTTTCGCTTGGTTTGGTTTGGTTTCGTTTGGTTTGGTTTGGTTTGGTTTGGTATGGTTTGGTTTGGTTTGGTTTGGTTTGGTTTGGTTTGGTTTGGTTTGGTTTGGTTTGGTTTGGTTTGGTTTGGTTTGGTTTGGTTAGGTTAGGTTACGTAAGGTTAGGTTAGGGCAGGTTGGGTAGGTCTGGTTAGGTTTGGCTTAGTTTGGTGCGGTATGATTTGGTTTCGTTAGGTTAGGTTAGGTTAGATTAGGTTTGGTTTGGTTTGGTTGGTTTGGTTTGGTTTGGTTTGGTTTGGTTTGGTTTGGTTAGGTTTGGTTAGGTTAGTTTAGGTTAGGTTACTTTAGGTTAGGTTAGCCTAGGTTAGGTTAGGTTAGGTTAGGTTTTGTAGGTTTGGTTAGGTTTGGTTTGGTTTGGTATGGTATGATTTGCTTTTGTTAGGTTAGGTTAGGTTAGGTTTGCTTTGGTTTGGTTTGGATGGTTTGGTTTGGTTTGGTTTGGTTTGGTTTGGTTAGGTTTTGTTAGGTTTGGGTAGATTAGGTTAGGTTAGGTTAGGTTAAATTAGGTTAGGTTAGGTTACGTTAGGTCAGGTTAGGTTTGGTTAGGTTAGGTTAGGTTTGGTTTGGGTTGGTTTGGTTTGGTCTGGTTTGGTTTGGTTTGGTTTGATTGGTTTGGTTTAGTTTTGTTTGGTTAGGTTAGGTTAGGTTAAAGTGGGTTATGTTAGGTTAGGTTAGGTTAGGTGAGGTAAGGCTAGGTTAGGTTAGGTTAGGTTAGGCTAGGTTAGGTTAGGCTAGGCTAGGCTATGCTAGGCTAGGTTAGGCTAGGCTAGGCTATGCTATGCTAGGCTAGGATAGGTTAGGCTAGTTTAGTTTAGGCTAGGTTAGCCTCGGTTGAGTTGGGTTGGGTTGGGTCGGGTTGGGTTGGGTTGGGTTGGGTTGGTTTGGGTTGGGTTAGGTTAGGTTAGGTTACATTAGGTTAGGGTTGATTAAATTAGGTTAGGTTAGGTTAGGTTTGCTTAGGTTAGGTTAGGTTTGGTATGGTTTGGTTTGGTTTGGTATTGTTAGGTTAGGTTAGGTGAGGTTAGGTTTGGTTTGGTTTGGTTCGGTTTGGTTTGGTTAGGTTTTGTTGAATTTAGTTAGGTTAGGCTAGATTAGGTTAGGTTAGGTTAGGTTAGGTTAGGTTAGGTTAGGTTAGGTAACGTTTGGTTTGGTTTGGTTTGGTTTGGTTTGGTTTGGTCTGGTTTCGTATGGTTTGGTTTGGTTTGGTTTGGTTTGGTTTGGTTTGGTTAGGTTAGGTTAGGTTAGGTTAGGTTGGGTTTTGTTGGGTTGGTTTGGGTTAGGTTAGGTTAGGTTAGGTTAGGTTAGATTAGGTTAGGTTTGGTTTGGTTTGGTTTGGTTTGGTTTCATTTGGTTTGGTTTCGTTGGTTTCGTTTGGTTTGGTCTGGTTTCGTTTGGTTTGGTTTTGTTTAGTTTGGTTTATTTTGGTTTGGTTTGGTTTGGTTTGGTTTAGTATGGTTAGGTTAGGTTAGGTTGGGTTAGGTTAGGTTAGGTTAGTTTGGGTTAGATTGGGTTGGGTTGGGTTAGGTTAGGTTACGTTATGTTAGGTTAGGTTAGGTTAGGTTCGGTTAGGTTCGGTTCGGTTGGGTTAGGTTAGGTTAGGTTAGGTTAGGTAAGGTTAGGAAAGGTTAGGTTTTGTTGGGTTTGGTTTGGTTTTGTTTTGTTAGGTTAAAATAGGTTAGGTTAGATTACGTTAGGTTTGCTTTGGTTTGGTTTGGTTTAGTTTGGTTTGGTTAGGTGTGGTTAGGTTAGGTTAGGATAGGTTAGGTTAGGTTAGGTAAGGGTAGGTTGGGTTAGGTTAGGTTAGGTTAGGTTAGGTAAGGTTAGGTTTGGTTTGGTTTGGTTTGGTTTGTTTTGGTTTGGTTTGGTTTGGTTTCGTTTGGTTTGGATTGGTTTGGTTTGGTTTGGTTTCGTTAGGTTAGGTTAGGTTAGGTTAGGTTAGGTTAGGTTAGGTTAGGTTAGGTTAAGTTAGGTTTGGTTAGGTTAGGTTGGGTAGGTTTGGGTGGGTTTGGTTTGGTTTGGTTTGGTTTGATTTGGTTTTATTAGGTTAGGTTAAGTTAGGTTTGGTTTGGTTTGGTTTGGTTTGGTTTGGTTTGGTTTCGTTAGGTTAGGTTAGGTTAGGTTAGGTTAGGTTAAGTTAGGGTAGGTTAGGTTAGGTTAGGTTAGGTTAGGTTAGTTTAGGTTAGGTTGGGTAGGTTTGGTTAGGTTTTGTTTAGTTTGGTATGGTATGATTTGGATTTGTTAGGTTAGATTAGGTTAGTTTAGGTTTGGTTAGGTTTGGTTTGGTTTGGTTTGGTTTGGTTGGGTTTGGTTTGGTTTGGTTTGGTTAGGTTAGGTTAGGTTAAGTTGGGTTAGGTGTGGTTGGGTTGGGTTAGGTTATGTTTGGTTAAGTTCAGTTAGGTTAGGTTAGGTTAGGTTAGGTTAGGTTAGGTTAGGTTAGGTTAAGTTAGGTTAGGTTACGTTAGGTTAGGTTAGGTTTGGTTTGGTTTGGTTTGGTTTGGTTTGGTTTTGTTTGGTTAGGTTTGGCTTGGTTTGGTCTGGTCTCGTTTGATTTGTTTTGGTTTGGTCTGGTTTGGTTAGGTTTGATCTGGTTTGGTTATGTTAGGTTAAGTTAGGTTAGTTTAGGTTTGGTTTGGTTTGGTTTGGTTTCGTTTGGTTTGGTTTGGTTTGGTTTGGTTTGGTTAGGTTAGATTAGGTTAGGTTAGGTTAGGTTATATTAGGTTAGGTTAGGTTAGGTTAGGTTAGGTTAGGTTAGTTTAGGTTAGGTTAGGTTAAGTTAGGTTAGGTTACGTTAGGTTAGGTTAGGTTTGGTTTGGTTTGGTTTGGTTTGGCTTGGTTTTGTTTGGTTAGGTTTGGCTTGGTTTGGTCTGGTCTCGTTTGATTTGTTTTGGTTTGGTCTGGTTTGGTTAGGTTTGATCTCGTTTGGTTATGTTACGTTAGGTTAGGTTAGTTTAGGTTTGGTTTGGTTAGGTTTGGTTTCGTTTGGTTTGGTTTGGTTTGGTTTGGTTTGGTTAGGTTAGGTTAGGTTAGGTTACGTTAGGTTAGGTTAGGTTAGGTTAGGTTAGGTTAGGTTTGGTTTGGTTTGGTTTGGTTTGGTTTGGTTTGATTTGGTATGGTTTGGTTTCGTTTGGTTAGGTTTGGTTTGGTTTCGTTTGGCTTGGTTTGGTTTCGTTTGGTTTGGTTTGTTTTGGTTTGGTTTGGTTTGGTTTGTTTTTTTTGGTTTGGTTTCGTTAGGTTAGGTTAGGTTAGTTTCGGTTAGGTTAGGTTAGGTTAGGTTATGTTAGGTTAGGTTAGGTTAGGTTAGGTTAGGTTAGGTTGCGTAGGTTTGGTTAGGTTTGGTTTGGTTTGGTATGGTATGATTTGGTTTTGTTAGGTTAGGTTAGGTTAGGTTTGGTTTTGTTTGGTTGGCTTGGTTTGGTTAGGTTTGGTTAGGTTTGGTTAGGTTTGGGTAGGTTAGGTTAGGTTAGGTTAGGTTAGATTAGGTTAGGTTAGGTTAGGTCAGGTTAGGTTAGGTTTGGTTAGGTTAGGTTTGGTTTGGTTTGGTTTGGATTGTTTGGTCTGGTTTCGTTTGGTTTGGTTTGGTTGGTTTCGTTTGGTTTGGTTTCGTTTAGTTTGGTTTGGTTTCGTTTAGTTTGGCTTATTTTTGTTTGGTTTCGTTTGGTTTCGTTTGGTTTGGTTTGGTTAGGTTAGGTTAGTTTGGGTTAGGTTAGGTTAGGTTAGTTTGGGTTAGGTTGGTTTGGGTTGGGTTAGGTTAGGTTAGGTTAGGTTAGGTTAGGTTTGGTTAGGTTATGTTAGGTTATGTTAGGTTAGGTTAGGTTCGGTTCGGTTAGGTTAGGTTAGGTTAGGTTAGGTTAGGTTACGTTAGGTTAGGTTAGGTTAGGTTTTGTTTGGTTTGGTTTGGTTTTGTCTGGTTTTGTTTTGTTGGGTTAAAATAGGTTAGGTTAGGTTTGGTTAGGTTTGGTTTGGTTTGGTTTGGTTTGGTTTGGTTTAGTTAGGTGTGGTTAGGTTAGGTTAGGTTAGGTTAGTTAGGTTAGGTTAGGTTAGGTTAGGTTAGGTTTGGTTTGGTTTGGTTTGGTTTCGTTTGGTTTGGTTTGGTTTCGTTTCGTTTGGTTTGGTTTGGTTTGATAGGGTTTGGTTTGGTTTGGTTTGGTTTGGTTTGATTTGGTTTGGTTTGGTTTGGTTTGGTTATGTGTGGTTAGGTTAGGTTAGGTTAGGGTAGGTTAGGTTAGGTTAAGTTAGGTTAGGTTTTGTTTGGTTTTGTTTGGTTTGGTTTGGTTAGGTTAGGTTAGGTTTGGTTTGGTTAGGTTAGGCTAAGTTAGGTTAGGTGAGGTGAGGTTAGGTTAGGTTAAGTTGGGTTAGGTTCGGTTCGGTTCGGTTCCGTTCTGTTCGGTTCGGTTCGGTTCGGTTCCGTTCCGTTCGGCTCCGTTCGGTTCGGTTCGGTTCTTTTTGGTTTGGTTCGGTTAGGTTAGTTTAGGTTAGGTTAGGTTAGGTTAGACTAGGTTATTTTAGGTTAGGTTAGGTTAGGTTTGGTTTGGTTTGGTTTGGTTTGTATTGGTTAGGTTAGGTTAGGATAGGTTTGGTTTGGTTTGGTTTGGCTTGGTTTTGTTTGGTTAGGTTTGGCTTGGTTTGGTCTGGTCTGGTTTGATTTGTTATAGTTTGGTCTGGTTTTGTTAGGTTTGTTTTGGATTGGTTTGGTTTGGTTTGGTTTGGTTTGGTTCGGTTTGGTTTGGTTTGGTTTGGTTTGGTTTCGTTAGGTTAGGTTAGGTTAGGTTAGGTTAGGTTAGGTTAGGTTATGTTAGGTTAGGTGGGGTTAGGTTAGGTTAGGTTAGGTTAGGTTCGGTTCGGTTCGGTTCGGTTCCGTTCGGTTCGGTTCGGTTCGGTTCCGTTCCGTTCGGTTCCGTTCTGTTCGGTTCGGTTCGGTTTGGTTCGGTTCAGTTAGGTTAGTTTAGGTTAGTGTAGGTTAGGTTAGGTTAGGTTATATTAGGTTCGGTTAGGTTAGGTTTGGTTTGGTTTGGTTTGGTTTGTATTGGTTAGGTTAGGTTAGGTTAGGTTAGGTTAGGTTAGGTTAGGTTAGGTTAGGTTAGGTTACGTTAGGTTACGTTAGGTTTGGTTTGGTTAGGTTTGGTTTGGCTTGGTTTTGTTTGGTTAGGTGTGGCTTGGTTTTGTCTGGTCTGGTTCGATTTGTTTTGTTTGGTCTGGTTTGGTTAGGTTTGATCTGGTTTGGTTATGTTAGGTTAGGTTAGGTTTGGTTTGGTTTGGTTTGGTTTGGTTAGGTGGGTTAGGTTAGGTTAGGTTAGGATACGTTAGGTTAGGTT
>NW_025728081.1:1160000-1165000 GCF_021461385.2 Schistocerca piceifrons
TTAGGTTTGGTTTGGTATGGTTTGGTTTGGTATTGTTAGGTTAGGTTAGGTTAGGTTAGGTTTGGTTTGGTTTCGTTTGGTTTGGTTTAGTTAGGATTTCTTGAATTAAGTTAGCTTAGATTAGGTTAGGTTAGGTTAGGTTAGGTTAGGTTAGGTTAGGTAAGGTTTGGTTTTTTGGTTTGGTTTGGTTTGGTTTGGTTTGGTTTCGTTAGGTTAGGTTAGGTTAGGTTAGGTTAGGTTAGGTTACGTTAGGTTAGGTTAGGTTACGTTAGGTTAGGTTAGGTTAGGTTAGGTTAGGTTGGGTAGGTATGGTTAGGTTTGGTTTAGTTTGGTATGGTATGATTTGGTTTTGTTAGGTTAGGTTAGGTTAGGTTAGGTTTGGTTTGGTTAGGTTGGTTTGGTTTGGTTTGGTTTGGTTTGGTTAGGTTTGGTTAGGTTAAGTTAGGTTAGGTGAGTTTAGGTTAGGTTAGGTTAGATTAGGTTAGGTTTGGTTCGGTTTGGTTTGGTTTGGTTTCGTTTGGTTTGGTTTGGTTGGTTTCGTTTGGTTTCGTTTGGTTTCGTTTGGTTTTTGTTTCGTTTGGTTTGGTTTCGTTAGGTTAGGTTAAGTTATGTTAGGTTAGGTTAGGTTAGGTTAGGTTAGGTTAGGTTAGGTTAGGTTAGGTTAGGTTTGGTTTGGATTGGTTTGGTTTGGTTTGCTTTGGTTTGGTTTGGATTGGTTAGGTTAGGTTAGGTTACATTAAGTTGTGTTAGGTTGGGTTGGGTTTTGTTAGGTTAGGTTAGGTTAATTTAGATTAGGTTAGGTTAGGTTAGGTTCGGTTAGGTTAGGTTAGGTTAGGTTAGGTTAAGTTAGGTTAGGTTATGTTAGGTTAGGTTTTGTTTGGTTTGGTTTGGCTTGGTTTGGTTTGGTTTCGTTTGGTTTGTTTTTGTTTGGTTTGGTTTGGTTTCGTTTGGTTTGGTTTGGTTTGGTTTGGTTTGGTTTGGTTTGGTTTCGTTAGGTTAGGTTAGGTTAGGTTAGGTTAGGTTAGGTTAGATTAGGTTAGGTTAGGTTATGTTGGGTAGGTTTGGTTGGGTTTGGTTTGGTTTGGTTTGGTTTGATTTGGTTTTATTAGGTTAGGTTAAGTTTGGTTTGGTTTGGTATGGTATGGTTTGGTTTCGTTTCGTTTGGTTTGGTTTGGTTTCGATTGGTTTGGTTTGGTTTGGTTTGGTTTGGTTTGTTTTGGTTTGGTTTGGTTTGTTTTGGTTTGGTTTGGTTTGGTTTGGTTTGGTTTGGTTAGGTTAGGTTAGGTTAGTTTAGGTTAGGTTAGGTTAGGTTAGGTTGGGTAGGTTTGGTTAGATTTGCTTTAGTTTGGTATGGTATGATTTGGTATTGTTAGGTTAGGTTAGGTTAGGTTAGGTTTGGTTTGGTTTGGTTGGTTTGGTTAGGTTTGATTTGGTTTTGGTTTGGTTAGGTTAGGTTTGGTTAGGTTAGGTTAGGTTAGGTTACTTTAGGTTAGGTTAGGTTAGGTTACATTATGTTAGGTTAGGTTTGGTTTGGTTTAGTTTGGTTTGGTTTGGTTTGGTTTGCTTTGGTTAGGTTAGGTTAGGATAGGTTAGGTTAAGTTGGGTTAGGTTGGGTTGGGTTGGGTTAGGTTAGGTTAGGTTAGGTTAGGTTAGGTTAGGTTAGGTTAGGTAACGTTAGGTTAGGTTAGGTTAGGTTAGGTTAGGTTAGGTTTGGTTTGGTTTGGTTTGGTATTGTTTGGTTTGGTTTGGTTTGGTTTGGTTTGGTTTCGTTAGGTTAGGTTAGGTTAGGTTAGGTTAGGTTAGGTTAGGTTAGGTTTGGTTTGGGTTGGTTTGGTTTGGTCTGGTTTGGTTTGGTTTGGTTTCATTTGGTTTGGTTTGGTTTGGTTTGGTTAGGTTAGGTTAGGTTAGGTTAGGTTGGGTTAGATTAGGTTAGGTTAGGTTAGGTGAGGTAAGGTTAGGTTAGGTTGGGCTAGGTTAGGTTAGACTAGGCTAGGCCTTGCTAGGCTAGGTTAGGCTAAGCTAGGCTAGGCTATGCTAGGCTAAGCTAGGCTAGGCTATGCTAGGCTAGGATATGTTAGGCTAGTTTAGTTTAGGCTAGGTTAGGCTCGGTTGAGTTGGGTTGGGTTGGGTTGGGTTGGGTTAGTTTGGGTTGGGTTGGGTTGCGTTGGCTTGGGTTGTGTTGGGTTGTGTTGTGTTTTGTTGGGTTGTGTTGGGTTGGGTTATGTTGGGTCTCGTTTGCTTGGGTTGTGTTGGGTTGGATTGGGTTGGGTTGGGTTGGGTTAGGTTATGTTAGGTTACATTAGGTTAGGGTTGATTAAATTAGGTTAGGTTAGGTTAGGTTTGGTTTGGTATGGTTTGGTTTGGTATTGTTAGGTTAGGTTAGGTTAGGTTAGGTTTGGTTTGGTTTCGTTTGGTTTGGTTTAGTTAGGATTTCTTGAATTAAGTTAGCTTAGATTAGGTTAGGTTAGGTTAGGTTAGGTTAGGTTAGGTTAAGTAAGGTTTGGTTTTTTGGTTTGGTTTGGTTTGGTTTGGTTTGGTTTCGTTAGGTTAGGTTAGGTTAGGTTAGGTTAGGTTAGGTTACGTTAGGTTAGGTTAGGTTACGTTAGGTTAGGTTAGGTTAGGTTGGGTAGGTATGGTTAGGTTTGGTTTAGTTTGGTATGGTATGATTTGGTTTTGTTAGGTTAGGTTAGGTTAGGTTAGGTTTGGTTTGGTTAGGTTGGTTTGGTTTGGTTTGGTTTGGTTTGGTTAGGTTTGGTTAGGTTAAGTTAGGTTAGGTGAGTTTAGGTTAGGTTAGGTTAGATTAGGTTAGGTTTGGTTCGGTTTGGTTTGGTTTGGTTTCGTTTGGTTTGGTTTGGTTGGTTTCGTTTGGTTTCGATTGGTTTCGTTTGGTTTTTGTTTCGTTTGGTTTGGTTTCGTTAGGTTAGGTTAAGTTAGGTTAGGTTAGGTTAGGTTAGGTTAGGTTAGGTTAGGTTAGGTTAGGTTAGGTTAGGTTTGGTTTGGATTGGTTTGGTTTGGTTTGCTTTGGTTTGGTTTGGATTGGTTAGGTTAGGTTAGGTTACATTAAGTTGTGTTAGGTTGGGTTGGGTTTTGTTAGGTTAGGTTAGGTTAATTTAGATAAGGTTAGGTTAGGTTAGGTTCGGTTAGGTTAGGTTAGGTTAGGTTAGGTTAAGTTAGGTTAGGTTATGTTAGGTTAGGTTTTGTTTGGTTTGGTTTGGCTTGGTTTTGTTTGGTTTCGTTTGGTTTGTTTTTGTTTGGTTTGGTTTGGTTTCGTTTGGTTTGGTTTGGTTTGGTTTGGTTTGGTTTGGTTTGGTTTGGTTTGGTTTGGTTTGGTTTGTATAGGTGTAGTTAGGTTAGGTTAGGTTAGGTCAGGTTAGGTTATGTTAGGTTAGGTTAGGTTAGGTTAGGTTAGGTTAGGTTAGGTTAGGTTAGGTTTTGTTTGGTTTGGTTTGGCTTGGTTTGGTTTGGTTTCGTTTGGTTTGTTTTTGTTCTGTTTGGTTTGGTTCGTTTGGTTTGGTTTGGTTTGTTTTGGTTTGGTTTGGTTTGGTTAGGTTTGGTTTGGTTTCGTTTCGTTAGGTTAGGTTAGGTTAGGTTAGGTTAGGTTAGGTTAGGTTGGGTAGGTTTGGTTAGGTTTGGTTTGGTTTGGTATGGTATGATTTGCTTTTGTTAGGTTAGGTTAGGTTAGGTTTGGTTTGGTTTGGTTGTTTTGGTTTGGTTTGGTTTGGTTTGGTTTGGTTTGGTTAGGTTTGGTTAGGTTAGGTTAGGTTAGGTTACTTTAGGTTAGGTTAGGTTACGCTAGGTTAGATTAGGTTAGGTTAGGTGAGGTTCGGTTCAGTTAGGTTCGGTTTGGTTAGGTTAGGTTAGGGTAGGTTAGGTTAGGGTAGGTTAGGTTAGGTTAGGTTAGGTTTTGTTTGGTTTGGTTTGGTTTGGTTTTGTTTTGTTAGGTTAAAATAGGTTAGGTTAGGTTAGGTTAGGTTTGCTTTGGTTTGGTTTGGATGGTTTGGTTTGGTTTGGTTTGGTTTGGTTTGGTTTGGTTAGGTTTTGTTAGGTTTGGGTAGATTAGGTTAGGTTAGGTTAGGTTAAATTAGGTTAGGTTAGGTTACGATAGGTCAGGTTAGGTTAGGTTAGGTTAGGTTAGGTTTGGTTTGGGTTGGTTTGGTTTGGTCTGGTTTGGTTTGGTTTGGTTTGATTGGTTTGGTTTAGTTTGGTTTGGTTAGGTTAGGTTAGGTTAGGTTAGGTTAGACTGGGTTATGTTAGGTTAGGTTAGGTTAGGTGAGGTGAGGTTAGGTTAGGTTAGGTTAGGTTAGGCTAGGTTAGGTTAGGCTAGGCTAGGCTATGCTAGGCTAGGTTAGGCTAGGCTAGGCTAGGCTATGCTAGGCTAGGATATGTTAGGCTAGTTTAGTTTAGGCTAGGTTAGCCTCGGTTGAGTTGGGTTGGGTTGGGTCGGGTTGGGTTGGGTTGGGTTGGGTTGGTTTGGGTTGGGTTGGGTTGCGTTGGGTTGGGTTGTGTTGGGTTGGGTTGTGTTTTGTTGGGTTGTGTTGGGTTGGGTTAGGTTGGGTCTCGTTTGCTTGGGTTGTGTTGGGTTGGGTTGGGTTGGGTTGGGTTAGGTTAGGTTAGGTTACATTAGGTTAGGGTTGATTATATTAGGTTAGGTTAGGTTAGGTTTGCTTAGGTTAGGTTAGGTTTGGTATGGTTTGGAATGGTTTGGTATTGTTAGGTTAGGTTAGGTTAGGTTAGGTTTGGTTTGGTTTGGTTCGGTTTGGTTTGGTTAGGTTTTGTTGAATTAAGTCAGGTTAGGCTAGATTAGGTTAGGTTAGGTTAGGTTAGGTTAGGTTAGGTTAGGTTAGGTTAGGTTAGGTAATGTTTGGTTTGTTTTGGTTTGGTTTGGTTTGGTTTGGTTTGGTTTGGTTTGGTTTGGTTTGGTTTGGTTTGGATTGGTTTGGTTAGGTTTGGTTTGGTTAGGTTAGGTTAGGTTAGTTTAGGTTAGGTTAGGTTAGGTTAGG
>NW_025728081.1:1200000-1202500 GCF_021461385.2 Schistocerca piceifrons
GTTAGGTTAGGTATGGTTTGGTTTGGTTTGGTTTGGCTTGGTTTTGTTTGGTTAGGTTTGGCTTGGTTTGGTCTGGTCTGGTTTGATTTGTTATGGTTTGGTCTGGTTTGATAGGTTTGTTTTGGTTTGGTTTGTTTTGGTTTGGTTTGGTTTCGTTAGGTTAGGTTAGGTTAGGTTAGGTTAGGTTAGATTAGGTTATGTTAGGATAGGTGAGGTTAGGTTATGTTAGGTTAGGTTAGGTTCGGTTCGGTTTTTTTTCGGTTCCGTTCGGTTCGGTTCGGTTCGGTTCCGTTCCGTTCGGTTAGGTTCGGTTCGGTTTGGTTCGGTTCGGTTAGGGTAGTTTAGGTTAGGTTAGGTTAGGTTAGGTTAGGTTAGGTGAGGTTAGTTTTTGTTTGGTTTGGTTTGGTTTTGTTTTGTTAGGTTAAAATAGGTTAGTTTAGGTTAGGTTAGGTTAGGTTAGGTTTGGTTAGGTAGGGTTAGGTTAGGTTAGGTTAGGTTAGGTTAGGTTAAGTTAGGTGAGGTGAGGTTAGGTTAGGTTAGGTTAGGTTCGGTTCGGTTCAGTTCGATTCCGTTCGGTTTAGTTCGGTTCGGTTCCGTTCGGTTCGGTTCGGTTCGGTTCGGTTTGGTTCGGTTCGGTTAGGTTAGTTTAGGTTAGTGTAGGTTAGGTTAGGTTAGGTTATATTAGGTTAGGTTAGGTTAGGTTAAATTTGGTTTGGTTTGGTTTGTATTGGTTAGGTTAGGTTATGTTAGGTTAGGTTAGGTTAGGTTAGGTTAGGTTAGGGTAGGTTAGGTTAGGTGAGGTTACATTAGGTTAGGTTAGGTTTGGTTTGGTTTGGTTTGGTTTGGCTTGGTTTTGTTTGGTTAGGTTTGGCTTGGTTTGGACTGGTCTGGTTTGATTTGTTTTGGTTTGGTCTGGTTTGGTTAGGTTTGATCTGGTTTGGTTATGTGAGGTTAGGTTACGTTAGTTTAGGTTAGGTTTGGTTTGGTTTGGTTTGGTTTGGTTAGGTTAGGTTAGGTTAGGTTAGGTTAGGTTACGTTAGGTTAGGTTAGGTTAGGTTAGGTTAGGTTCGGTTTGGTTTGGTTTGGTTTGGTTTGGTTGGGTTTGATTTGGTTTGGTTTGGTTTCGATTGGTTGGGTTTGGTTTGGTTTCGTTTGGTTTGGTTTGGTTTCGTTTGGTTTGGTTTGTTTTGGTTTGGTTTGGTTTGGTTTGGTTTGGTTTGGTTTGGTTTGGTTTGGTTTCGTTAGGTTAGGCTAGGTTAGGTTAGGTTAGGTTAGGTTAGGTTAGGTTAGGTTATGTTAGGTTAGGTTAGGTTGGGTAAGTTTGGTTAGGTTTGTTTTGGTTTAGTATGGTATGATTTGGTTTTGTTAGGTTAGGTTAGGTTGGGTTTGGTTGGGTTTGGTTAGTTTGGTTTGGTTTGGTTTGGTTTGGTTAGGTTTGGTTAGGTTTGGGTAGGTTAGGTTAGGTTAGGTTAGGTTAGATTAGGTTAGGTTAGTTTAGGTCAGGTTAGGTTAGGTTTGGTCAGGTTAGGTTTGGTTTGGGTTGGTTTGGTTTGGTCTGGTTTGGTTTGATTTGGTTAGGTTACGTTAGGTTAGGTTAGGTTAGGTTGGGTTAGATTAGGTTTGGTTAGGTTAGGTGAGGTAATGTTAGGTTAGGTTAGGTTAGGTTAGGCTAGGTTAGGTTAGGCTAGGCTAGGCTATGCTAGGCTAGGTTAGGCTAGGCTAGGCTAGGCTATGCTAGGCTAGGATAGGGTAGGCTAGTTTAGTTTAGGCTAGGTTAGGCTCGGTTGGGTTGGGTTGGGTTGGGTTGGGTTGGGTTGGTTTGGCTTGGGTTGGGTTGCATTGGGTTGGGTTGTGTTGTGTTCGGTATTGTTTTGTTGGGTTGTGTTGGGTTGGGTTGCATTTGCTTGGGTTGTGTTTGGTTGGGTTGGGTTGGGTTAGGTTAGGTTAGGTTACATTAGGTTAGGTTTGATTTAATTAGGTTACGTTAGATTAGGTTTGGTTAGGTTAGGTTAGGTTAGGTTAGGTTAGGTTAGATTAGGTTAGGTTAGGTTACGTTAGGTTAGGTTATGTCAGGTTAGGTTAGGTTGGGTTAGGTTTGGTTAGGTTTGGTTTGGTTTGGTTTGGTTTGGTATTGTTAGGTTAGGTTAGGTTTGGTTTGGTTTGGTTTGGTTTGGTTAGGTTTTGTTGAATTAAGTTAGGTTAGGTTAGATTAGGTTAGGTTAGGTTAGGTTAGGGTAGGTTAGGTTAGGTTAGGTTAGGTTAGGTTAGGTGATGTTTGGTTTTGTTTGGTTTGGTTTGGTTTGGTTTGGTCTGGTTTCGTATGGTTTGGTTTGGTTTGGTTTGGTTTGGTTAGGTTAGGTTACCTTAGGTTAGGTTAGGTTAGGTTAGGTTAGGTTAGGCTAGGTTAGGTTAGGCTAGGCTAGGCTATGCTAGGCTAGGATAGGCTAAGCTAAGCTAGGCTATGCTAGGCTAGGATAGGGTAGGCTAGTTTAGTTTAGGC
>NW_025728081.1:1225000-1230000 GCF_021461385.2 Schistocerca piceifrons
TTTGGTTTTGTTCGGTTTGGTTTGGTTTGGTTTGGTTTGGTTTGGTTTCGTCAGGTTAGGTTAGGTTAGGTTATGTTATGTTAGGTTAGGTGAGGTTAGGTTAGGTTAGGTTAAGTTAGGTTCGGTTCGGTTCGGTTCGGTTCGGTTCGTTCCGTTCCGTTCGGTTCCGTTCGGTTCGGTTCGGTTCGGTTTGGTTCGGTTCGGTTAGGTTAGTTTAGGTTAGGTTAGGTTAGGTTAGGTTAGGTTAGGTTATGTTAGGTTTTGTTTGGTTTGGTTTGGTTTTGTTTTGTTAGGTTAAAATAGGTTAGGTTAGGTTAGGTTAGCTTTGCTTTGGTTTGGTTTGGTTTGCTTTGGTTTGGTTTGGTTTGGTTAGGTGTGGTTAGGTTAGGTTAGGTTAGGTTAGGTTAGGTTAGGTTAGGTTAAGTTAGGTTCGGTTTTGTTTGCTTTTGTTTGGTTTGGTTTGGTTTGGTTTCGTTTGGTTAGGTTAGGTTAGGTTAGGTTAGGTTAGGTTAAGTTAGGTGAGGTGAGGTTAGGTTAGGTTAGGTTAGGTTCGGTTCGGTTCAGTTCGGTTCCGTTCGGTTCGGTTCGGTTCGGTTCCGCTCCGTTCGGTTCCGTTCGGTTCGGTTCGGTTCGGTTTGGTTCGGTTCCGTTCGGTTAGTTTAGGTTAGTGTAGGTTAGGTTAGGTTATATTAGGTTAGGTTAGGTTTGGTTTGGTTTGGTTTGGTTTGTATTGATTAGGTTAGGTTAGGTTAGGTTAGGTTAGGTTAGGTTATGTTAGGTTAGGTTAGGTTAGGTTAGGTTACGTTAGGTTGGGTTAGGTTTGGTTTGGTTTGGTTTGGTTTGGCTTGGTTTTGTTTGGTTAGGTTTGGCTTGGTTTGGTCTGGTCTGGTTTGATTTGTTTTGGTTTGGTCTTTTTTGGTTAGGTTTGATCTGGTTTGGTTATGTTAGGTTAGATTAGGTTAGTTTAGGTTAGGTTTTCTTTGGTTTGGTTTGGTTTGGTTTGGTTTGGTTTGGTTTGGTTAGGTTAGGTTAGGTTAGGTTAGGTTAGGTTGGGTTTGGTTGGGTTGGTTTTGGTTAGGTTAGGTTAGGTTAGGTTAGGTTAGGTAAGGTTAGATTAGGTTAGGTTTGGTTTGGTTTGGTTTCCTTTGGTTTGGTTTGGTTTGGTTTCGTTTGGTTTGGTTTGGTTTCGTTTGGTTTGGTTTGTTTTGGTATGGTTTGGTTTGGTTTGGTTTGGTTTGGTTAGGGTAGGTTAGGTTAGGTTAGGTTAGGTTAGGTTAGGTTAGGTTAGGTTAGGTTAGGTTAGGTTGGGTTTGGTTGGGTTGGTTTAGGTTAGGTTAGGTTAGGTTAGGTTAGGTTAGGTTAGGTTAGGTTAGGTTAGGTTAGATTAGGTTAGGTTTGGTTTGGTTTGGTTTGGTTTGGTTTCGTTTGGCTTGGTTTGGTTGGTTTCGTTTGATTTGGTTTGGTTTGGTTTCGTTTGGTTTGGTTTCGTTTAGTTTGGTTTATTTTTGTTTGGTTTCGTTTGGTTTCGTTTGGTTAGGTTAGGTTAGGTTGGGTTAGGTTAGTTTAGGTTAGTTTGGGTTAGTTTGGTTTGGGTTGGGTTAGGTTAGGTTAGGTTAGGTTAGGTTAGGTTAGGTTATGTTAGGTTAGGTTAGGTTCGGTTCGGTTAGCTTCGGTTAGGTTAGGTTAGGTTAGGTTAGGTTTTGTTTTGTTTGGTTTGGTTTTGTTTGGTTTTGTTTTGTTGGGTTAAAATAGCTTAGGTTAGGTTAGGTTAGGTTTGGTTTGGTTTGATTTGGTTTAGTTTGGTTTGGTTTGGTTAGGTGTGGTTAGGTTAGGTTAGGTTAGGTTAGGTTAGGTTAGCTTTGGTTAGGTTTGGTTTGGTTTGGTTTGGTTTGGTTTCGTTTGGTTAAGTTTCGTTTCGTTTGGTTTGGTTTGGTTTGGTTTGGTTTGGTTAGTTGTGGTTAGGTTAGGTTAGGTTAGGGTAGGTTAGGTTAGGTTAAGTTAGGTTAGGTTTTGTTTGGTTTGGCTTGGTTTGGTTTGGTTAGGTTAGGTTAGGGTAGGTTAGGTCAGGTTATGCTAGGTTAAGTTAGGTGAGGTGAGGTTAGGTTAGGTTAGGTTAGGTTAGGTTCGGTTCCGTTCCGTTCCGTTCCGTTCGGTTCGGTTCGGTTCGGTTCCGTTTCGTTCGGTTCCGTTCGGTTCGGTTCGGTTCGGTTTGGTTTGGTTCGGTTAGGTTAGTTTAGGTTAGGTTAGGTTAGTTTAGACTAGGTTATGTTAGGTTAGGTTAGGTTAGGTTAGCTTTGGTTAGGTTTGGTTTGGTTAGGTTTGTTTTGGTTTGGTTTTGTTTGGTTTGGTTTGGTTCGGTTTGGTTTGGTTTGGTTTGGTTTGGTTTCGTTAGGTTATGTTAGGTTAGGTAGGTTAGGTTAGGTTATGTTAGGTTAGGTGAGGTTAGGTTAGGTTAGGTTAGGTTAGGTTCGGTTGGGTTCGGTTCGGTTCTGTTCGGTTCGGTTCGGTTCCATTCCGTTCGGTTCCGTTCGGTTCGGTTCGGTTCGGTTTGCTTCGGTTCGGTTAGGTTAGTTTAGGTTAGGTTAGGTTAGGTTAGGTTAGGTTATGTTAGGTTAGGTTTTGGTTGGTTTGGTTTGAATTGGTTTGGTTTTGTTTTGTTAGGTTAAAATAGGTTAGATTAGGTTAGGTTAGGTTTGCTTTGGTTTGGTTTGGTTTGGTTTGGTTAGGTGTGGTTAGGTTAGGTTAGGTTAGGTTAGGTTAGGTTAGGTTAGGATAAGTTAGGTTAGGTTTTGTTTGCTTTTGTTTGGTTTGGTTTGGTTTGGTTTTGTTTGGTTTGGTTAGGTTAGGTTAGGTTAGGTTAGGTTAGGTTAGGTTAAGTTAGGTGAGGTGAGGTTAGGTTAGGTTAGGTTCGGTTCGGTTCAGTTCGGTTCGGTTAGGTTCGGTTCGGTTCGGTTCCGTTCCGTTCCGTTCGGTTCCGTTCGGTTCGGTTCGGTTCGGTTTGGTTCGGTTCAGTTAGGTTAGTTTAGGTTAGTGTAGGTTAGGTTAGGTTAGGTTATATTAGGTTAGGTTAGGTTAGGTTTGGTTTGGTTTGGTTAGGTTTGTATTGGTTAGGTTAGGTTAGGTTAGGTTAGGTTAGGTTAGGTTAGGTTAGGTTACATTACGTTAGGTTAGGTTAGGTTTGTTTTTTTTGGTTTGGTTTAGCTTGGTTTTGTTTGGTTAGGTTTGGCTTGGTTTGGTCTGGTCTGGTTTGATTTGTTTTGGTTTGGTCTGGTTTGGTTAAGTTTGATCTGGTTTGGTTATGTTAGGTTAGGTTAGGTTAGTTTATGTTAGGTTTGGTTTGGTTTGGTTTGGTTAGGTTAGGTTAGGTCAGGTTAGGTTAGGTTACGTTAGGTTAGGTTAGGTTAGGTTAGATTAGGTTAGGTTTGGTTTGGTTTGGTTTGGTTTGGTTTGGTTTGATTTGGTTTGGTTTGGTTTCGTTTGGTTCGGTTTGGTTTGGTTTCATTTAGTTTGGTTTGGTTTCGTTTGGTTTGGTTAGTTTTGTTTTGGATTGGTTTGGTTTGGTTTGGTTTGGTTTGGTTTGGTTTCGTTATGTTAGGTTAGGTTAGGTTATGTTAGGTTAGGTTGGGTAGGTTTGGTTAGGTTTGGTTTGGTTTGGTATGGTATGATTTGGTTTTGTTAGGTTAGGTTCGGTTAGGTTTGGTTAGGTTTGGGTAGGTTAGGTTAGGTTAAGTTAGGTTAGATTAGGTTAGGTTAGGTTAGGTCAGGTTAGGTTAGGTTTGGTCAGGTTAGGTTTGGTTTGGGTTGGTTTGGTTTGGTTTGGTAAGGTTAGGTTGGTTAGGTTAGGTTTGGTTTGGGTTAGGTTGGTTTGGGTTGGGTTAGGTTAGGTTAGGTTAGGTTAGGTTATTTTAGGTTAGGTTAGGTTAGGTTCGGTTCGGTTAGGTTCGGTTAGGTTAGGTTAGGTTAGGTTAGGTTTTTTTGGTTTGGTTTGGTTTTGTTTGGTTTTGTTTTGTTAGGTTAAAATAGGTTAGGTTAGGTTAGGTTAGGTATGGTTTGATTTGGTTTGGTTTGGTTAGGTGTGGTTAGGTTCGGTTAGGTTAGGTTAGGTAAGGTTAGGTTAGGTTAGGTTAGGTTTGGTTTGGTTTGGTTTGGTTTGGTTTCGTTTGGTTTGGTTTGGTTTGGTTTGGTTTCGTTTGGTTTGGTTTGGTTTGGTTTGGTTTGGTTTGGTTTGGTTTGGTTTGGTTTGGTTTGGTTTGGTTTTGTTCGGTTTTGTTTAGTTTGGTTTGGTTTGGTTTCGTTAGGTTAGGTTAGGTTAGGTTAGGTTAGGTTATGTTAGGTTAGGTGAGGTTAGGTTAGGTTAGGTTAAGTTAGGTTCGGTTCGTTTCGGTTCGGTTCGGTTCCATTCCGTTCGGTTCCGTTCGGTTCGGTTCGGTTCGGTTTGGTTCGGTTCGGTTAGGTTAGTTTAGGTTAGGTTAGGTTAGGTAAGGTTAAGTTAGGTTATGTTAGGTTTTGTTTGGTTTGGTTTGGTTTTGTTTTGTTAGGTTAAAATAGGTTAGGTTAGGTTAGGTTCGCTTTGCTTTGGTTTGGTTTGGTTTGGTTTGGTTTGGTTTGGTTTGGTTTGGTTTGGTTAGGTGTGGTTAGGTTAGGTTAGGTTAGGTTAGGTTAAGTTAGGGTAGGTTTTGTTTGCTTTTGTTTGGTTTGTTTTGGTTTGGTTTCGTTTGGTTAGGTTAGGTTAGATTAGGTTAGGTTAGGTTAAGTTAGGTGAGGTGAGGTTAGGTTAGGTTAGGTTAGGTTCGGTTCGGTTCAGTTCGGTTCCGTGCGGTTCGGTTCGGTTCGGTTCCATTCCGATCGGTTCCGTTCGGTTCGGTTCGGTTCGGTTTGGTTCGGTTCCGTTAGGTTAGTTTAGGTTAGTGTAGGTTAGGTTAGGTTATATTAGGTTAGGTTAGGTTTGGTTTGGTTTGGTTAGGTTTGTATTGATTAGATTAAGTTAGGTTAGGTTAGGT
>NW_025728081.1:1347500-1350000 GCF_021461385.2 Schistocerca piceifrons
GGTTTGGTTTGGTTTGGTTTCGTATGGTTTGGTTTGGTTTGATTTGGTTTCGTTTGTTTTCGTTTGGTTTAGTTTCGTTTGGTTTGGTTTGGTTTAATTTGGTTAGGTTGGATTAGGTTAGATTAGGTTAGGTTACATTAGGTTAGGTTAGTTTGGGTTAGGTTGGGTTGGGTTAGGTTAGGTTAATTTAGGTTAGGTTAGGTTAAGTTAGGTTAGGTTAGGTTAGGTTAAGTTTGGTTCGGTTAGGATCGGTTAGGATGGGTCAGGTTAGGTTAGGTTAGGTTAGGTTTGGTTTGGTTAGGTTCGGTTAGGTTAGGTCATGTTAGGTTAGGTTAGGTTAGGTTAGGTTTGGTTTGGTTCGGTTTGGTTTGGTTTGGTTTGGTATGGTTTCGTTTGGTTTGGTTTGGTCTGGTTAGGTTAGGTTAGGTTAGGTTAAGTTAGGTTAGGTTAGGTAAGGTTAGGTTTGGTTACGTTAGGTTAGGTTAGGTTTTGTTTGGTTTGTTGTTGTTTGGTTTGGTTTGGTTAGTGTTAGGTTAGGTTAGGTTAGGTTCGGTTCGGTTCGGTTCGTTCGGTTCGGTTCCTTTCGGTTCCGTTGGGTTCAGTTCGGTTCGGTTTGGTTCGGTTCCGTAAGGTTAGTTTAGGTTAGGTTAGGTTAGGTTAGGTTAGGTTAGGTTAGGTTAAGTTAGGTTAGGTTAGGTTAGGTTGGGTAGGTTTGGTTAGGTTTGGTTTGGTTTGGTATGGTATGATTTGGTTTTGTCAGGTTAGGTTAGGTTAGGTTAGGTTAGGTTAGGTTAGGTTAGGGTAGGTTAGGTTAGGTTGGGTTAGGTTAGCTTTGATTAGGTTTGGTTAGGATGGGTTTGGTTTGGTTTGGTTTGGTTTTGTTAGGTTACGTTAGGTTAGGTTGGGTTAGGTTAGGTTTGGTTTGGTTTGGTTTGGTTTGGTTTGGTTTGGTTTCGTTTCGTTTTGATTGGTTTGGTTTGGGTTAGGTTAGCTTTGATTAGGTTTGGTTAGGATGGGTTTGGTTTGGTTTGGTTTGGTTTCGTTAGGTTAGGTTAGGTTAGGTTAGGTTAGTTTAAGTTAGGTTAGGTTAGGTTAGGTTAGGTTAGCTTGGGTAGGTTTGGTTAGGTTTGGTTTGGTTTCGTATGGTATGATTTGGTTTTGTTAGGTTAGGTTAGGTTTGGTTTGGTTTGGTTGGTTTGGTTTAGTTTGGTTTGGTTTGGTTTGGTTAGGTTTGGTTAGGTTAGGTTAGCTTAGGTTTGTTTAGGTTAGGTCAGGTTAGGTTAGGTTAGGTTAGGTTAGGTTAGGTTAAGTTATTTTAGGTTTGGTTTGGTTTGGTTTGGTTTGGTTTGGTTTTGGTTTCGAATTGAATGGTTTGGTTTGGTTTGGTTTGGTTTGGTTTGGTTTGGTAAGGTTAGGTTAGGTTAGGTTAGGTTAGGTTAGGTTAGGTTAGGTTTGGTTAGGTTAGGGTAGGTTAGGTTTGGTTTGGTTTGGTTTTCTTTGGCTAGGATACGTTAGGTTAGGTTTGCATTGGTTTGGTTTGCTTTGGTTTGGTTTGGCTTGGTTAGGATTGGTTAGGTTAGCTTAGGTTAGAATAGGTTAGGTTAGGTTAGGTTAGGTTATGTTAGGTTAGGTTATTTTAGGATTGGTTTGGTTAGGTTTGGTTTGGTTTGGTTTGTTTTGGTTTGGCTTGGTTTGCTTTGGTTAGGTTTGGTTCGATTTGGTTTGCTTTGGTTTGTTTACGTTTGGTTAGGTTTGGATAGGTTAGGATAGGTTAGGTTAGCTTAGATTAAGTTAGGTTAGGTTAGGTTAGGTCAGGTAAGATTAGGTTAGGTTAGGTTAGGTTTGGTTTGGTTTGGTTTGGTTTGGTTAGGATAGGTTAGGTAAGGTTAGGTTAGGTTAGATTAGGTTAGGTTAGGTTAAGTTAGGTTAGGTTATGTCAGGTTAGGTTAGGTTGGGTTAGGTTTGGTTAGGTTTTGTTTGGTTTGGTTTGGCTTGGTTTCGTTAGGTTAGGTTAGGTTAGGTTTGGTTTGGTTTGGTTTGGTTAGGTTTTGTTAAATTAAGTTAGGTTAGGTTAGATTAGGCTAGGTTAGGTTAGGTTAGGTCAGGTTAGGTTAGGTTAGGTTAGGTAAGGTTTGGTTTGGTTTGGTTTGGTTTGGTTTGGTTTCGTATGGTTTGGTTTGGTTTGATTTGGTTTCGTTTGGTTTAGTTTCGTTTGGTTTGGTTTGGTTTAATTTGGTTAGGATGGATTAGGTTAGGTTAGGTTAGGTTACATTAGGTTAGGTTAGTTTGGGTTAGGTTGGGTTGGGTTAGGTTAGGTTAATTTAGGTTAGGTTAGGGTAAGTTAGGTTAGGTTAGGTTAGGTTAGGTTTGGTTCGGTTAGGTTCGGTTAGGTTGGGTCAGGTTAGGTTAGGTTTGGTTAGGTTTGGTTTGGTTAGGTTCGGTTAGGTTAGGTCATGTTAGGTTAGGTTAGGTTAGGTTAGGGTAGGTTAGGTTTGGTTTG
>NW_025728081.1:1362500-1367500 GCF_021461385.2 Schistocerca piceifrons
CGGTTCCGTTCGGTTCGGTTTGGTTCTGTTTGTTTCGGTTCGGTTAGGTTAGTTTAGGTTAGGTTAGGTTAGGTTAGGTTAGGTTAGGTTAGGTTTTGTTTGGTTTGGTTTGGTTTGCTTTGGTTTCGTTTTGTTAGGTTAATATAGGTTAGGTTAGGTTAGGTAAGGTTTGCTTTGGTTTGGTTTGGTTTGGTTAGGTTTGGTTTGGTTTGGTTAGGTGTGGTTAGGTTAGGTTAGGTTAGGTTAAGTTAGGTTACGTTTTGTTTGGTTTTGTTTGGTTTTTCTTGGTTTGGTTTGGTTAGGTTAGGTTATGTTAAGTTAGGTTAGGTTAAGTTAGGTGAGGTGAGGTTAGGTTAGGTTAGGTTAGGTTAAGGGGATACGGAATCGGATTTTGGGTTAAAAAATCGAATTTTTTTTATTGGCGTATTATATTCTGCCATGTTTCCTCTTTAAAATGACGTATCATACATAGCTCTACTACAATTATAACTATTTTATTTTTATATATTTGTGAGATCGGGTATTGCGCTTTAGTTATACACGTCTCTCGTGGCTGACCATGAACTTTTTGGCAGTACCTTTAAAGTGACATGAATTCAAATATCCCGGTTTCCAGCGACTATTTATACACTAGTTGCCCGAAAATGTTTCTCTCTGGTTTCCTCAAGTTACTCTTTGACTTTGTGGCGGGACTGTTTTGTAAACAGTGTGATATAAGAAAGTAGTTGTTGTTGAGTTATTTCGTATTTAGTGCTTCATTTTTCGCAGTGAAAATGCCTAGGGCTAAAGCAAAAGTATTTAAAAAGCGTGTGAACTGGCAAAAGAAAAGAAATAATGATTCATTTGCAAAGCAAAGCAGTTCATCATCATCACTGTTGGAAAATGTGAATCCACTTATTACTGATTTGCCGAACGAACTTACACCAAATGAAAACAGTGCTTCTCATAAAAAACTAAGAGATTTGGAAGAGAAATATAATTTACTTGATAGAGGGAATGAAGTTTTTGAACTCATTGATACGAATATATTGTGTGAAGCTCTTGAAAACAGTTTGTGCTGCAAAAAATGTCATGGAAACGTTTCTCTGAAAGTAGAATCCCATGTTGGCCTGGCTGCCCAGTTTAATTTAATATGCAGTGTTTGTAAATACAGCTGTAAGTTTCCAAGTTCGGTTTCAGTAACTGTAAATAATGGATACAAGAAAACTGAACTTTATAGTGTAAATATTAGGTTAGTTTATGGATTGCGAGCAATTGGTAAGGGCAAAGCAGCTGGTGATATGCTATGTGGTGTTCTAAATCTTCCAAGTGCACCTTCAAAGTTTGAAGCTTACAATTATGTACTAGGATCTGCAGTTGAAGATGTAGCACAGAAGTCAATGCAGGTTGCTGTGGAAGAAGCAGTGGAAGAAAATGACGGCAGTCGTGACCTCACAGTGGCGTTTGATGGCCACACCTCCAACAATGGTGTTGTAACAGCAACTAGTGTTGATACTGGCAAGGTTATTGATGTTGCAATAATGTCTAAATACTGTAGGTGCACAGGCAGGCTGAAAAATGAACACAGTGATGACTGTATTGCTAATTATTATGGTAGTAGTGGTGGCATGGAGGTTGCTGGGGTGAAGAAAATTTTTCATCGCTCTTCACAGTGGTATAATGTTCGCTATGTCAAATATCTGGGAGATAGTGACTCTAAAGCATTCAAAGAAGTTTTGGAAAGCAAACCATATGGGAACAGTGTAAATATAAGCAAACTTGAATGTATAGGACATGTGCAGAAGAGAATGGATGCCAGGCTGAGAAGGTTAAAATCAGTTATGAAAGGGAAAAAACTAGATGATGGGAAAACCTTGGATGGCAGAGGAAGATTGACTGATTCCATAATAGACCACATTCAGAACTGCTATGGCCTTGCAATCAGGCAAAATACAGGCAATCTTGAAGAAATGAGGAGAGCTATATGGGCTTTATATTTCCACACCGCATCCACGGATGAGCATTCACAACATGGTTTGTGCCCCAAAGGTGAAAACAGCTGGTGTAAATACAATAGGGGACTAACAACAGGAGAGAAATACATTCACCACCACAGTCTACCATCAGCCATCATGGCAGAAATAAAGCCCATTTTCAGAGATCTGGCTGACAGAAGTCTTCTGATGAAATGTCTTCACGGAAAAACGCAGAACCCCAACGAGTGCTTGAATAGTGTGATATGGCATCGTCTCCCAAAAACAGTGTTTGTCGGAATTAATACACTACATTTTGGTGTGTATGATGCTGTGGCAACCTTCAATCTTGGAAATATAACTTAATGCCAGGTCCTTCAAAAGTTGGGTATGTGTGTTGGTTCCCGTACGGTACGTGCTATGTTCTTTTTAGATCAGCACAGACTAAGGCATGCTGATAATATAATCAAGACATTAGTGAAAAAAGCAAGACAGGTGCAGAGGGGTGCCAAAAGAAGACTTGAAGATGATTATGAAGACTGTGAAGGGGGTATTAGCTACGGATCAGGAATGTTTTAATCTTCTTTCTCCGTTTCCCGTAAGTTTACTTTTTACTTCATCTAGGAACATTATCTCAGGTACTGGTCAACCTAGAAGTCTGAAATTTTTATGACGTAGTGACATAGGTCCCTATTACATACTGAAACAACGATTTTTTAATTACTTGATTTACAAAAGACTTAGGGGTGATAGTCTAGTAAAAAGCGATGGAAAAAATTTACTTAAAAATAAATGTACAATATCTCTGTAAGAAAATACTTTGACAATAAACTGTTCTTTCAGTATTGTTGTAGCATATGAATGCACATACAGTAAAATTTTTACCTCTCTGTCTCCAGTAGTTTGTGAGAAAATGTTCCCTATAGTAGGCATATATTAACATTGCGGGGATAGGTGATTCCGTATCCCCTTAAGTTAGGTTAGGTTTTGTTTGGTTTGGTTTATTTTGGTTTGGTTTGGTTCGGTTAGGTTACGTAAGGTTAGGTTAGTTTAGGTTAGGTTAGGTTAGGTTAGGTGAGGTGAGGTGAGGTGAGGTTAGGTTAGGTTAGGTTAGGTTAGGTTCGGTTCGGTTAGGTTCGGTTAGGTTCGGTTAGGTTAGGTAAGGTTAGGTTAGGTTAGGTAAGGTTTTGTTTGGTTTGGTTTGGTTTCGTTTGGTTTTGTTTTGTTAGGTTAAAATAGGTTAGGTTAGGTTAGGTTAGGTTTGCTTTGGTTTGGTTTGGTTTGGTTTGGTGTGGTTAGGTGTGGTTAGGTTAGGTTAGGTTAGGTTAGGTTAGGTTAGGTTAGGTTAGGTTAAGTAAGGTTAGATTTGGTTTGGTTTGGTTTGGTTCGGTTTACTTTCGTTTGGTTTGGTTTGGTTTCGTTTGGTTTGGTTTGGTTTCGTTTGGTTTGGTTTGGTTTGGTTTGGTTTGTTTTTATTTGGTTTGGTTTGGTTTGGTTTGGTTAGGTTAGGTTCGGTTAGGTTAGGTTAGGTTAGGTTAGGTTAAGTTAGGTTAGGTTGGGTAGGTTTGGTTGGGTATGTTTTGGTTTGGTTTGGTTTGGTTTCGTTAGGTTAGGTTAGGTTAGGTTAGGTTAGGTTAGGTTAGGTTGGGTAGGTTTGGTTGGGTTTGGTTTGGTTTGGTTTGGTTTGATTTGGTTTTATTAGGTTAGGTTAGGTTAGGTTTGGTTTGGTTTGGTATGGTTTGGTTTGGTTTCGTTTCGTTTGGTTTGGTTTGGTTTCGTTTGGTTTCGATTGGTTTGGTTTGGTTTGGTTTGGTTTGGTTTGTTTTGGTTTGGTTTGGTTTGGTTTGGTTTGGTTAGGTTAGGTTCGGTTAGGTTAGGTTAGGTTAGGTTGGGTAGGTTTGGTTAGGTTTGGTTTAGTTTGGTATGGTATGATTTGGTTTTGTTGGGTTAGGTTAGGTTAGGTTAGGTTAGGTTTGGTTTGGTTTGGTTGGTTTGGTTTGGTTTTGGTTTGCTTAGGTTAGGTTTGGTTAGGTTAGGTTAGGTTAGGTTACGTTACTTTAGGTTAGGTTAGGTTAGGTTAGGTTAGGTTAGGTTTGGTTTGGTTTGGTTTGGTTTGGTTTGGTTTGCTTTGGTTAGGTTAGGTTAGGTTAGGTTAGGTTAAGTTGGGTTAGGTTGGGTCTTGTTAGGTTAGGTTAGGTTAGGTTAGGTAAGGTTAGGTTAGGTTAGGTTCAGTTAGGTTAAGTTAGGTTAGGTTAGGTTAGGTTAGGTTAGGTTAGGTTTGGTTAGGTTAGGTTTGGTTTGGTTTGGTTTGGTTTAGGTTTTCGTTTGGTTTGGTTTGGTTTGGTTTGGTTTGGTTTGGCTTGGTTTGGTTTGGTCTGGTTTGGTTAGGTGTGGTTAGGTTAGATTAGGATGGTTAGGTTAGGTTAGGTTAGGTTTTGTTTGGTTTGGTTTGGTAAGGTTTGGTTTGGTTCAGTTTGGTTACGTTAGGTTACGTTAGGTTAGTTTAGGTTAGGTTAGGTTAGGTTAGGTGAGGTGAGGTGAGGTTAGGTTATGTTACGTTAGGTTAGGTTAGGTTAGTTTCGGTTCGGTTCGGTTCGGTTCCGTTCCGTTCGGTTCCGTTCGGTTCGGTTCGGTTCGGTTTGGTTCGGTTCGGTTAGGTTAGTTTAGGTTAGGTTAGGTTAGGTTAGGTTAGGTTATGTTTGGTTAGGTTAGGTTAGGTTGAGTGTGGTTTGGTTTGGTTTGGTTTGGATAGGTTAGGTTAGGTTACGTTAGGTTAGGTTAGGTTAGGTTAGGTAAGGTTTGGTTTCGTTTGGTTTGGTTTGGTTTGGTTAGGTTTTGCTTGGCTTGGTTTGGTCTGGTTTGGTTTGTTTTGGTTTGGTTTGGTTTGGTTTAGTTTGGTTAGGTTAGGTTAGGTTAGGTTAGGTTAGGTTCGGTTCGGTTCGGTTCCGTTCGGTTCGGTTCGGTTCAGTTCCGTTCTGTTCGGTTTCGTTCGGTTCGGTTCTGTTCGGTTTGGTTCGGTTCGGTTAGGTTAGTTTAGGTTAGGTTAGG
>NW_025728081.1:1372500-1375000 GCF_021461385.2 Schistocerca piceifrons
TTCGTTAGGTTAGGTTAGGTTAGGTTAGGTTAGGTTAGGTTAGGTTAGGTTAGGTTAGGTTGGGTAGGTTTGGTTAGGTTTGGTTTAGTTTGGTATGGTATGATTTGGTATTGTTATGTTAGGTTAGGTTAGGTTAGGTTTGGTTTGGTCTGGTTGGTTTGGTTTGGTTTGGTTTGGTTTGGATTGGTTTTGTTAGGTTTGGTTAGGTTAGGTTAGGTTAGGTTACTTTAGATTAGGTTAGGTTAGGTTAGGTTAGGTTAGGTTAGGTTAGGTTTGGATTGGTTTGGTTTGGTTTGGTTTGGTTGGGTTTGGTTTGGTTTGGTAAGGTTAGGTTAGGTTAAGTTGGGTTAGGTTGGGTTGGGTTGGGTTAGGTTATGTTAGGTTAGGTTAGGTTAGGTAAGGTTAGGTTAGGTTAGGTTCAGTTAGGTTAGGTTAGGTTAGGTTAGTTTAGGTTAGGATAAGTTTGGTTTGGTTTGGTTTGGTTTGGTTTCGTTTAGTTTTGGTTTCGTTTGGTTTGGTTTGGTTTGGTTTGGTTTGGTTTGGTTTGGTTGGATTTGGTTAGGTGTGGTTAGGTTAGGTTAGGTTAGGTTAGGTTAAGTTAGGTTAGGTTTAGTTTGGTTTGGTTTATTTTGGTTTGGTTTGGTTTGGTTAGGTTACGTTAGGTTAGGTTAGTTTAGGTTAGGTTAGGTTAGGTGAGGTGAGGTGAGGTGAGGTTAGGTTAGGTTAGGTTAGGTTAGGTTAGGTTCGGTTCGGTTAGGTTCGGTTAGGTTCGGTTAGGTTAGGTAAGGTTAGGTTAGGTTACGTAAGGTTTTGTTTTGTTTGGTTTGGTTTCGTTTGGTTTTGTTTTGTTAGGTTAAAATAGGTTAGGTTAGGTTAGGTTAGGTTTGCTTTGGTTTGGTTTGGTTTGGTTTGGTATGGTTAGGTGTGGTTAGGTTAGGTTAGGTTAGGTTAGGTTAGGTTAGGTTAAGTAAGGTTAGATTTGGTTTGGTTTGGTTTGGTTCGGTTTACTTTCGTTTGGTTTGGTTTGGTTTCGTTTGATTTGGTTTGGTTTCGTTTGGTTTGGTTTGGTTTGGTTTGGTTTGGTTTGGTTTGTTTTTATTTGGTTTGGTTTGGTTTGGTTAGGTTAGGTTCAGTTAGGTTAGGTTAGGTTAGGTTAGGTTAGGTTAGGTTAGGTTAGGTTATGTTAGGTTAGGTGAGGTTAGGTTAGGTTAGCTTAGGTTAGGTTTGGTTTGGCTCGGTTCGGTTCCGTTCGGTTCGGTACGGTTCGGTTCCATTCCGTTCGGTTCCGTTCGGTTCGGTTTGGTTCTGTTTGTTTCGGTTCGGTTAGGTTAGTTTAGGTTAGGTTAGGTTAGGTTAGGTTAGGTTAGGTTAGGTTTTGTTTGGTTTGGTTTGGATTGCTTTGGTTTCGTTTTGTTAGGTTAATATAGGTTAGGTTAGGTTAGGTAAGGTTTGCTTTGGTTTGGTTTGGTTTGGTTAGGTTTGGTTTGGTTTGGTTAGGTGTGGTTAGGTTAGGTTAGGTTAAGTTAGGTTACGTTTTGTTTGGTTTTGTTTGGTTTTTTTTGGTTTGGTTTGGTTTGGTTAGGTTATGTTAAGTTAGGTTAGGTTAGGTTAGGTTAAGTTAGGTGAGGTGAGGTTAGGTTAGGTTAGGTTAGGTTAGGTTCGGTTCGGTTAGGTTCGGTTCGGTTCGGTTCGGTTCGGTTCGGTTCTGTTCCGTTCGGTTCGGTGCGGTTCGGTTCGGTTCAGTTTGGTTCGGTTCGGTTAGGTTAGTTTAGGTTAGGTTAGGTTAGGTAAGGTTAGGTTATGTTAGGTTAGGTTAGGTTAGGTTAGGTTTGGTTTGGTTTGCTTTGGTTTGTATTTGTTAGGTTAGGTTAGGTTAGGTTAGGTTAGGTTTGGTTTGGTTTGGATTGGTTTGGCTTGGTTTGGTTGGGTTAGGTTTGGCTTGGTTTGGTCTGGTCTGGTTTGATTTGTTTTGGTTTGTTCTGGTTTGGTTAAGTTTGATCTGGTTTGGTTATGTTAGGTTAGTTTAGGTTAGGTTTGGTTTGGTTTGGTTTGGTTTGGTTTGGTTTCGTTTGGTTTGGTTTGGTTTGGTTAGGTTAGGTTAGGTTAGGTTACGTTAGGTTAGGTTAGGTTAGGTTAGGTTAGGTTAGGTTTGGTTTGGTTTGGTTTGGTTTGGTTTCGTTTCGTTTCGTTTCGTTTCGTTTGGTTCGGTTTGGTTTGGTTTGGTTTGGTTTCGTTAGGTTAGGTTTGGTTAGGTTAGGTTAGGTTAGGTTAGGTTACATTATGTTAGGTTTGGTTAGGTTGGGTAGGTTTGGTTAGGTTTGGTTTGGTTTGGTATGGTATGATTTGGTTTTGTTAGGTTAGGTTAGGTTAGGTTAGGTTTGGTTTGGTTTGGTTGGTTTGGTTTGGTTCGGTTTGGTTTGGTTTGGTTAGGTTTGGTTAGGTTTGGTTAGGTTTGGGTAGGTTAGGTTAGGTTAGGTTAGGTTAGCTTATGTTAGGTTAC
>NW_025728081.1:1387500-1400000 GCF_021461385.2 Schistocerca piceifrons
TTATGTCAGGTTAGGTTAGGTTGGGTTAGGTTTGGTTAGGTTTGGTTTGGTTTGGTTTGGTTTGGTATTGCTAGGTTAGGTTAGGTTAGGTTAGGTTAGGTTTGGTTTGGTTTGGTTAGGTTTTGTTGAATTATGTTAGGTTAGGTTAGATTAGGTTAGGTTAGGTTAGGTTAGGTTGGGTTAGGTTAGGATAGGTTAGGTTAGGTTAGGTTGGGTTAGGTTAGGTTGGGTTTGGTTGGGTTGGTTTGGGTTAGGTTAGGTTGGGTTAGGTTAGCTTAGGTTAGATTAGGATAGGTTTGGTTTGGTTTTGTTTGGTTTGGTTTTGTCTGGTTTCGTATGGTGTGGTTCTGTTTGGTTTGGTTAGGTTTGGTTAGGTTAGGTTGGGTTAGGTTAGGTTAGGTTAGGTTGGGTTTGGTTGGGTTGGTTTGGGTTAGGTTAGGATGGGTTAGGTTAGGTTAGGTTAGATTAGGTTAGGTTTGGCTTGGTTTGGTTTGGTTTGGTTTCGTTTGGTTTAGTTTGGTTGGTTTCGTTTGGTTTGGTTTGGTTTGGTTTCGTTTGGTTTGGTTTTGTTTAGTTTGGTTTATTTTGGTTTGGTTTGGTTTGGTTTGGTTTGGTTTGGTTTGGTTTGGTTAGGTTGGGTTAGGTTAGGTTAGGTTAGGTTAATTTGGGTTAGGTTGGTTTGGGTTGGGTTAGGTTACGTTAGGTTAGGTTAGGTTAGGTTAGGTTCGGTTCGGTTCGGTTAGGTTCGGTTAGGTTAGGTTAGGTTAGGTTAGGTTAGGTTAGGTTAGGTTTTGTTTGGTTTGGTTTGGTTTTGTTTGGTTTTGTTTTAGTAGGTTAAAATAGGTTAGGTTAGGTTAGGTTAGGTTTGGTTTGGTTTGGTTTGGTTTGGTTTGGTTTGGTTTGGTTTGGTTTGGTTTGGTTTGGTTTGGTTAGGTGTGGTTAGGTTAGGTTAGGTTAAGTTAGGTTAGGTTAGGTTAGGTTAGGTTAGGTATGGTTTGGTTTGGTTTGGTTTGGTTTTTTTTGGTTTGGTTTGGTTTGGTTTCGTTTGGTTTGGTTTGGTTTGCTTTGGTTTGGTTTAGTTTGGTTTGGTTTGAATTGGTTTGGTTTGGTTTGGTTTTCTTTAGGTTAGGTTAGGTTAGGTAAGGTTAGGTTAGGTTATGTTGGGTTAGGTTAGTGTAGGTTAGGTTGGGTGGGTTTGTTTGGGTTTGGTTTGTTTTGGTTTGCTTTGATTTGGTTTTATTAGGTTAGGTTAGGTTAGGTTTGGTTTGGTTTGGTTTGGTTTGGTTTCGTTTGGTTTGGTTTTGTTTCGTTTGGTTTGGATTGGTTTCGTTTGGTTTGGTTTGGTTTGGTTTGGTATGGTTTGGTTTGGTTTGATTTGGTTTGGTATGGTATGATTTGGTTTTGTTAGGTTAGGTTAGGTTTGGTTTGGTTTCGTTGGTTTGGTTTGGTTTGGTTTGGTTTGGTTTGGTTTGGTTTGGTTAGGTTAGGTTAGGTTAGGTTAGATTAGGATAGGTTAGGTTAGGTTAGGTTAGGTGAGGTGAGATGAGGTTAGGTTAGGGTAGGTTAGGTTAGGTTAGGTTCGGTTCGGTTCGGTTCGGTTCGTTTCGGTTCGGTTCGGTTCCGTTCCGTTCGGTTCCGCTCGGTTCGGTTCGGTTCGGTTTGGTTCGATTCGGTTAGGTTAGTTTAGGATAGGTTAGGTTACGTTAGGTTAGGTTATGTTAGGTTAGGTTAGGTTAGGTTAGGTTTGGTTTGGTTTGATTTGGTTTGGTTTGGTAAGGTTAGGTTAGGTTAGGTTAGGTTAGGTTAGGTTAGGTTCGGTTAGGTTTGGTTTCGTTTGGTTTGGTTTGGTTTGGTTTGGTTTGGTTTGGTTTGGTTAGGTGTGGCTTGGTTTGGTCTGGTCTGGTTTGGTTTGTTTTGGTTTGGTCTGGTTTGGTTAGGTTTGATGTGGTTTGGTTATGGTAGGTTCGGTTAGGTTAGTTTAGGTTAGGTTTGACGTGGTTTGGTTTGGTTTGGTTTGGTTTGGTTTGCTTAGGTTAGGTTAGGTTACGTTAGGTCAGGTTAGGTTAGGTTAGGTTAGGTTAGGTTTGGTTTGGTTTGGTTTTGTTTGGTTTTGTTTGGTTTCGTTTGGTTTGTTTTGGTTTGGTTTGGTTTGGTTAGGTTAGGTTAGGTTAGGTTAGGTTAGGTTTGGTTAGGTTTTGTTTGGTTTGGTTTGGTTTGGTTTTGTTTTGTTTTGTTAGGTTAAAATAGTTTAGGTTAGGTTAGGTTTGCTTTGGTTTGGTTTGGTTTGGTTTCGTTTGGTTAGGTTAGGTTAGGTTAAGTTAGGTAAGGTTAGGTTAGGTTAGGTTAGGTTAGGTTAGGTTAGGTTAGGTTTGGTTTGGTTTGGATTGGTTTGGTTTGGTTTGGTTTAGTTTGGTTTGGTTTGGTTTGGTTTGGTTTGGTTTGGTTTGGTTTGGTTTGGTTTGGTTTGGTTTGGTTTGGTTTGGTTAGGTTAGGTTAGGTGAGGTTAGTTTAGGTTAGGTTAGGTTGGGTAGGTTTGGTTAGGTTTGGTTTGGTTTGGTATGGTATGATTTGGTTTTGTTAGGTTAGGTTAGGTTAGGTTTGGTTTGGTGGGTTTGGTTAGGTTTGGTTTGGTTTGGTTTGGTTGGGTTTGGTTAGGTTAGGTTAGGTTAGGTTACTTTAGGTTAGGTTAGGTTACATTAGGTTAGATTAGGTTAGGTTAGGATTGGTTCGGTTCGGTTAGGTTAGGTTAGGTTAAGTTAGGTTAGGTTAGGATAAGTTAGGTTAGGTTGGGTTAGGTTTTGTTTGGTTTGGTTTGGTTTTGTTTTGTTACGTTAAAATAGGTTAGGTTTGCTTTGGTTTGGTTTCGTTGGTTTGGTTTGGTTTGGTTTGGTTTCGTTAGGTTTGGTTAGATTTGGGTAGGTTAGGTTAGGTTAGGTTAGGTTAGATTAGGTTAGGTTAGGTTAGGTCAAGTTAGGTTAGGTTAGGTTAGGTTTGGTTTGGGTTGGTTTGGTTTGGTCTGGTTTGCTTTGGTTTGGTTTGATTTGATTTGGTTTGGTTTGGTTTGGTTTGGTTACGTTAGGTTAGATTAGGTTAGGTTAGGTTGAGTTAGATTAGGTTATGTTAGGTTAGGTGAGGTAAATTTAGGTTAGGTTAGGTTAGGTTAGGTTAGGCTAGGCTAGGCTATTCTAGGCTAGGTTAGGCTAGGCTAGGCTAGGCTATGCTAGGCTAGGATAGCTTAGGCTTGTTTAGTTTAGGTTAGGTTAGGCGCGGTTGAGTTGGGTTGGGTTGGGTTGGGTTGGTTGGTTTGGGTTGGGTTGGGTTGCGTTGGGTTGGGTTGTGTTGGGTTGGGTTGTGTTTTGTTGGGTTGTGTTGGGTTGG
The DNA here is from genome assembly GCF_021461385.2 of Schistocerca piceifrons. NCBI lineage: Eukaryota > Metazoa > Arthropoda > Insecta > Orthoptera > Acrididae > Schistocerca > Schistocerca piceifrons. Next base: position 1,390,879 of record NW_025728081.1, read on the forward strand.
GTTATGTTGGGTCTCGTTTGCTTGGGTTGTGTTGGGTTGTGTTGGGTTGGGTTAGGTAAGGTTAGGTTACATTAGGTTAGGGTTGATTAAATTAGGTTAGGTTAGGTTAGGTTTGGTTAGGTTAGGTTAGGTTTGGTTTGGTTTGGTTTGGTATTGTTAGGTTAGGTTAGGTTAGGTTAGGTTAGGTTTGGTTTGGTTTGGTTTGGTTTGGTTTGGTCTGGTTTCGTATGGTTTGGTTTGGTTTGGTTTGGTTTGGTTAGGTTAGATTAGGTTTGGTTAGGTTAGGTTAGGTTAGGTTAGGTTAGGTTGGGTTTGGTTGGGTTGGTTTGGGTTAGGTTAGAGTAGGTTAGGTTAGGTTTGATTAGGTTAGGTTTGGATTGGTTTGGTTTGGTTTGGTTGGTTTCGTTTTTTTTGGTTTGGTTTGGTTTCGTTTGGTTTGGTTTCGTTAAGTTTGGTTTATTTTTTTTGGTTTGGTTTGGTTTGGTTTGGTTAGGTTAGGTTAGGTTAGGTTGGGTTATGTTAGGTTAGGTTATGTAAGTAGGCTGTTTATGTTTTCTCTATGTAAGTAGGCTGTTTAGGTTTTTTATTGGTAACGCCACCTCTGTATGACAATCACTGGCTGTGCTGTGTGCAGTCTGTGGCTGCTTTGCATTGTTGTAATACTCGCCATTGTAGTGTTAGGCAGCTGGCTGTGAACAGCGCGTAGCGTTGCGCAGTTGGAGGTGAGCCGCCAGCAGTGGTGGATGTGTGGAGAGAGATGGCGGAGTTTTGTAATTTTTCATGAACTGGTATATTTATATATGATGATATCAAGGTAAATACATTGTTTGTTCTCTATTAATATCTTTCATTTGCTAACTATCCCTATCAGTAGTTAGTGCCTTCAGTAGTTTGAATCTTTTATTTAGCTGGCAGTAGTGGCGCTCGCTGTATTGCAGTAGCTTGAGCAGCGAAGATTTTGTGAGGTAAGTGATTTGTGAAAGGTATAGTTTAATGCTAGTCAGGGCCATTCTTTTGTAGGGAATTTTGAAAGTCAGATTGCGTTGCGCTAACAAAATATTGTGTGTCAGTTTAAGGTCAGTCCTGTATAAATTGTTCAAAGGGGACGTTTCATATGGCGACCCTGCCAGGATACCTCACTGGAATCTTCTGATTTTTTCTTGTAGTTTGTGTATTTAGTGTAGCTTTTGTTTATTGCTAGCGCGTAATTGTAGAGAGAATTTCCTTTGTAGTTGCAGTCTTTCATTGTTGTATAGTAAAACAGTTGTGGCATGCATGTAGATTTGCACCAAGTATTTCGCAGCTGCGATTGCAATTAACTAGATATTATTTTCAGTGCTATGTTAATGTGTTCTTTTATTTTTGATCTTCAAATTGTGTTTTTCTGTGTTGTCGTGTGAAATACTGTGACAATAATGGCGTGTGAAAAACGTAACACTAGGCTCCAAACTAAACTGAGAAATAATAGTGACGACGAGCGTAGCTTATCAGCGCCGCAGAGTAATGAATTTACTAATGTTCAAAGTAGTAATTTGGTAACTGTGCACAGGGAAATGGAGCGGGCGTCAAACAATGGCGTGGACAGTGAAACAATTAGTGAAGAGGGAATCATTATCGATCGATCGGTCGGCAACAGCTCGCCTCAGGAAGCCGAAATGACACGACACGATCTCGCAAATACTGTAGATTCAGGTTTTGGATCCTCACCGTTTTCTCAAATAAGTCAAGACACATTTTCTGCTTGTCAAAATGTGAATGTTTCCGGTGTAAATTCACTGCCGAAAAGCACTGAGGAACATGTTTCAGACACCAATGCATTGTTATTACAATTAATACAACAAATGGGACAGACACAGCAAAAGCTTCAAAAGTTAGACACAGTGGAACAAAATCTCAAAAAGTTAGACACAATGGAACAAAATCTTCAAAAGTTAGACACTACACTTGAACAAACACGTGAAGATTTAACCACTGAGTTACATAACATTGAATCGAAATGTCAAAAAGTCTGTAATGACGTAAAAACACAAATTTGTGAGCATTTTCAACCTATTTTTTCGCGGCATGAAAATGCATTACAGAATCACGAAGCAGCCATAAAAGAACTGCAAGCCATTGTTCATGAAAATCATGAGACCTTGTGGGCTAAAATTGACTCAGTTGCATCTACCGATTCGGTTACGCAACTTGCAAAAACTCAGGAAAACTTAAAGGACACAGTAGATACTCTGAAACTTGGTTCAGAAAAACACACTGAGGAAATGTGTTCACTATCGGAGAAAGTAGCCGAACTTTCGGATCAGGTCACTAACTTATCTACAAAGGTAGATGATGATCTGAATAACACAAGACCTGTAGCCTTCACTGACACTGAAGAGTGCGAACAAATTAGGAAATTCAAACAAAATCAGAATCAGATTAATACGCAACACCAAAGAGAAATCCGGGAAGTACAAGATCAGCTGACACAGTTAATACAAGAATTACGTATTTCAGAGGATACTCGTGCCCCAACTTGGGAAGAGGGACTTAGAAACACGGAAAAGCCGCAAAATAATAACACAGGGCATTTCGGAAGTTATGAAAGAAATTGGCAATGTGCACCGAATTTTGAGATGGAACGGCCGACACGACCTAACAATGACCGATATGCGACTCGCCGACACGATGATTTTGACTATAAGCTGTTCATTACTACACGTAAATTCAAAACGTTTAAGAATTCTGCCAACGACATTCATCCACAAGCGTGGCTCCATCAATTCTCTCATTGTTTCCCTCCCAACTGGTCATTGGAGCACAGGTTAGAATTTATGTGTGGCTACTTAGAGAATGAACCAGCTGTAAGAATGCGATCGGTCATTCACGATTGCCACAGTGAAGGAGAATTTTACCATGCCTTCCTCTCAGCATATTGGTCTCAAGCCACACAAGACCGGGTAAAACATGGTATCATAATGATGAAACATTTCGAACAATCTGAATTTTCCAGTCTTGTGAAATATTTTGAAGACATGTTGCACAAGAATCAATACCTGTCAAACCCATACAGCCCCTCAGAACTCATCCGCATTTGCTTAATCAAACTGCCTAAACATTTACGACATATTATTTTAGCAGGACGTTGCAAAGACGACATTGAAGCTTTTCAGGGACTGTTACAAGAATTAGAAATTGACACTGACAATCGCGGAACGCGAAACCAGGAACACAACAATTACAGGTCACATCCGTCGCAAATCCGCGATGAAAGAAGTAATAACTGGACACGACAAGGCTATTCTCACAACACAAATCGTGACCAAAATAGACACCACCCGTATGACAACCGTTGGCAGAGTAGTAATAACTACAGGGAAAGATCACCTCTCCGTGGTAATGACTATCACAGAGACAATCAGAGAAACAGACAATATGGGAATCAAAACAAGTATTATCAAGGGAGGCAGAATAACTTCAGACGCAACAGTTCGGCGCAGAGTTACGATTCAGGGAGAAATTCTCCACCACATGACCGACAAACAAGAAACTATGTAAACTACCGACAAAACGACAGACGTCAATTGCATCAGAACTGGCGGGATTCAAACAGAGCAGGGCACTTTCGACAACGTGAATTTGTAGAAGCTAGGTCTCCTAATCCCAATAACGACGCGCGCCAACAAAGGGACAGACAATGACTTGCACCGCAGGCAGCCACGTTCGCCGGCTGGCTGGGAGAAAAATAACATAGTTAACCTTGAGAAAAATTCCAGTATTCTTTACCGATGTATACGACATGATAATTCCGTTGAAGCTCGAGCTTTGCATAGTAGGAAGAGTAAAGGCTTGCACCACATTTCACATGTAAAACCGTTTATCGAAAGATAATCTGCTTTTTAGCTTTGTCATTGCCATAAAACTTTTCACTTTACATTACTAATATGCTTTGTCAGAATTAGAATCTGTTAACATACAACAATGTTTGAAGTTAAATATCCAGTCAAGAACCAAGAGAACTTATTTAAACAGAAATGACGAATGCATTGTTATAGTGAACAGACGTCACAGTGTTATTGTGTGTGTACATTCTTGCTTGTTTGTTGCACGATTACGTAACGACTATAAGGCTCACATACTTAGAACATTTACCAGTACTGCTAATGAGATTTTAATGCAACATTTTGGTTTATTTGAAAATACATTCTGAATTTAAAGTGCTTTCTGAGAGATACCAGATGACACAGAGGTTAGTTTATGTGACAGCTACACGATTTTATCACGACGCTACTAATGAGTGACAATTTACAATGTTGATTTTGCGGTGTTTCTGTTTTATATCTGCACAGTTTTCTGAATTCTTCTGGAAAGAAAAACATGTTTTAGTAGTAACTTTTGTGGTATAGCAACAATGAGACAGCCTTTTTCGTGGCACAACATTACGTTACTGTACAGTGCTTTCTTCATCACGCCAATAAGTATAATAACTACGATATCTATACGCAAAGCATTTCACTTTTATTTATCATGAGGTAAGTACATTGGCTTCTGCAGAACTTAGCTTTCGGAGGAAAATAACTACGACACTTCCACAGAGATTATCTTACAACAAGATGCACATTTAGCGCTACAGGACACGCATTTCAGTGATCAATTTTATACTTAAAACATTTATTTTTAAAGATTTTTGAATTACAAAGAAAGTTTTCCGTGATATATTTCATTCCATTGGTGTAATCTGTAACACCTGAGGGTATAATTACATTAATCCTCAGGGGGGTACACGCTTACTTTGTGTACCATGTGTGTGGCAACCACAAGGAACCCTAGCTAATATGGTATTTGCTTATACAACTTTACACGTCGGTACCATATTTCTCTAACACAGAATTACACAGCTATCTGATTATTTGACAGAGAAACAAACATTCTTTTTACTACGTCAGTGACAGATGTTTACGCAATTACAGTTGGATAACTTCACACTTATGAAACTGTATTTTGTCTGTACTTTGTGAAATGTTCATATTTTTTCGGATTCATTGTGATACTATGAGAGCTTTGAGATATTTGGTATGGGATCATGATTTTAAAGTACGTTTGAGGTAGATGACACTATTGAAATGAGCAGAGAATTTTTTTTTACGTTTTGAAATTATTGGAGGAAGTTACGACGATTTTAAGATTTGACTGAAGTGTTATGATGTTATTATTACGACGACGATGTGTACTATGCTGTTGAGGTATGTTTATGATAAATAAGCTGATGCTATATGAGGAATCTGATTATGCTATGTAGCTATTATGATGAAATATTGAAGACGTGTTGATGAATATGAATATGTATATGTGTAATAAGGTAAGGAATAAGGAGTAGGGGTTAGGGACTCTGATTTATGAAAAGGTTGTTGGAAACCAAGAATCGTACTTTAAGAGTTATGAAATGTGTGTGTATATGCATGAATGTATCACAATGCCACTGAAAATTTTTTTGGACACTGTTATATTTATAGGGTTTTGTTTCTACAGATTTGCAACGCTAATTCTTGACCTGTGAAATATTTTTATATGAGACTACCACGGTAGCAGAATCTCCTGTCGTAAATATTTCCGTACGAAAGTTAAGTGACCACCTGCACGTTATGCGTCGCGGGCACCCAGCTGTGTCAGACGCCTGGAGAAAAAGCCATTATTGCGAGCCCTTTTCAGCGGCACCGGTAGCACAAAAAAAAGGGGAGGCCATTATCCTTGGAAATATTCTTACATCTGCAAACCTGATAATGACAAGTGTCTTTCTACGAGAATTGAGAGCTACTGACTTACGAAATGCCACATAGCTATTGAATGATGTTTTTATGCTTTGGTTTGCGTAATTGCTTATTTCATTTGATATCTGGTTTCCAGCTGTGTTGCAGCATTGCTTTTATAAAATGAAATGCATTTGCTAATGTGAACACTTTCTGTCAACAGATCTATTAAATAATTATTTTATGATCCACATTCTTTAAAAAAGGAGCACTTGGACAGGAAAGAACAATAAGAAGGAACTAGTAACTGCATTCATAATTTTCTTTTCAAGTAATTGGTAACTTTTTGGTAGAATAACTTCTTGTGGTGCACCACTTTAATTACATAGACATTAAGATGTGAATATACATTTCCCTTATCTGCATTGTTGTTTTTACTGTAATATTTTTTCTTCTTGAGCTATGTCATGTTTAGATATAAGCTGCTGTTTGCCAGGCATAGTGCTACTGAACTTTAATTTGTGTTACTCTGCTAAGCCAATTTTACTACTCATTGATTTTTCATGTTGCTGCACATTGGCTCATATTAGTTGTAATTTTGCATTTTATCTGTTAATTTAGATTTACGGTAGCTTGCTTTGCAATTTTCCAATTTTTTGGTAATTGCTGTTTATATTAATTGTTATGTGATGCTGCATTGCCTCGTCCCTTAGTTTAGCATCTGAGCTCAGTAGATTTAAGTTAGCTTAAGAGGGGGTAGCCTCTAAGAGAATGAGTTGCGATGAATTGGAAGAAATGCATTGAGAAAACAGGTTTAGGTAGGATTTTCTTGGAAATAAATGTTGAGGTAAGAAATGTGTGAACATATAAATACAGAAAGCATGCTTAGATAGAATTTTTTTGGTGGAAACAAAGGATGAAATAAGAGGAAAGATATATGAAGTTTTGGGTTGGACTGCAGTACCAAAGGTTACACTGAAAACGAACCCTGTCCTTTCCTATTGGTGTTATCCCACTATGTGTTTGTGTACCCTTGAGTATTTGTTTTCTTCCTGTCTCTGTGTACTGTTTCATAGAATTTTTTTTCTCTTCTAATACTAAGCTATATTCACTATGAGGAGGAATACTGTTATCCTCAAATATAAGTTGCATTAATAATATGTTATTTTCTTTGTAAAGTTGTTTACAATTCTGTTCTGTTTCAATGTTCATGTGTGAAATTAATGTTTCGAAAACTATTCTCATTATTTTATGTATGTACTTATGTCACTATTTTTGTAACACTCATGTATATGTTTATTTCTATTCTTTTGTAAAGCCTGTACTACAAATGTTATCTGTATTATTATGTTTTTAATGATGTATTTTGTACCTTTGTAATTGTATTCTTATGTTATAAAATTGTAATTGTCACCAGTTCATGACATTATTAACTTGTTAGTTACATTTCACTGCACACGTTTCTGTTGGTCATAGTATATGGACAATATGTGAGAAGTAGGGACTGATAGTGTTTGCATGTGTGTTAATGATTCAGCAAGGGACTGGATAACAGCATTGCTCGTTCTAAGGTCAATTCCAAAAACTTTGTGAGTGCACAAGTGGTGGTTTATGGACTTGCTATATTCTCCGCAAGACTCTTCGATGGTGAATGTGCACCTGCACAATCGCAACAGATGGCTGCTGGTCATCTCTACAAGGACTACAGTGGGTCTGCACCTCTGGTGGCCCACCAATACCATTATCTCTTCAAGGACTACAGTGGGTCTACATCTTTGATGATCCATCAATACCATTATTTCTACAAGGACTGCAGTGGGTCTGCACCTCTGGTGGCCCACCAGTATCGTAATCTCTACCAGGACTACGGTGGGTCTGCTCTGTGATGACCTACCTCCAATGTTCTTCAAAACGTCGAATGACTCTGCTGTGGGTTTGCTATATTGTGGCCCATTACCTGTCAGCATGTCAAGAGTCAGCACTGTCTTTCCATTGGAAGGACAACACTACTTCTTCAAGACTGCATGGAAATCCACTACTTCCATGTGCATTTTCTTTTACTGCTCAGACTTTGAGAAAAAACACTGCTATTCTAATGTGATGAACAATGTGGACTGTCTTTATGGACTGTGAGAAATTTTGATCTTTTGACCAACATAATATTAATAAGTGTGTGCATTTTATATCTTTGTTACTGTAATTGTGAAAAATTTTTGTCAAATCTGTATTGGCCAGTGCCCAACACCATTTGTAAAAATTTTTGTGGGGAGCATGGGGGCTATGTAAGTAGGCTGTTTATGTTTTCTCTATGTAAGTAGGCTGTTTAGGTTTTTTATTGGTAACGCCACCTCTGTATGACAATCACTGGCTGTGCTGTGTGCAGTCTGTGGCTGCTTTGCATTGTTGTAATACTCGCCATTGTAGTGTTAGGCAGCTGGCTGTGAACAGCGCGTAGCGTTGCGCAGTTGGAGGTGAGCCGCCAGCAGTGGTGGATGTGTGGAGAGAGATGGCGGAGTTTTGTAATTTTTCATGAACTGGTATATTTATATATGATGATATCAAGGTAAATACATTGTTTGTTCTCTATTAATATCTTTCATTTGCTAACTATCCCTATCAGTAGTTAGTGCCTTCAGTAGTTTGAATCTTTTATTTAGCTGGCAGTAGTGGCGCTCGCTGTATTGCAGTAGCTTGAGCAGCGAAGATTTTGTGAGGTAAGTGATTTGTGAAAGGTATAGTTTAATGCTAGTCAGGGCCATTCTTTTGTAGGGAATTTTGAAAGTCAGATTGCGTTGCGCTAACAAAATATTGTGTGTCAGTTTAAGGTCAGTCCTGTATAAATTGTTCAAAGGGGACGTTTCAGTTAGTTTGGGTTAGGTTGGGTTGGGTTGGGTAAGGTTAGGTTGTGTTTGGTTAGGTTAGGTCAGGTTAGGTTCGGTTAGGTTCGGTTCGGTTAGGTTAGGTTAGGTTAGGTTAGATTAGGTTAGGTTAGGTTTTGTTTGGTTTGGTTTTGTTTTGTTATGTTAAAATAGGTTAGGTTAGGTTAGGTTTGCTCTGGTTTGGTTTGGTTTGGTTTGGTTTGGTTTGGTTTGGTTAGGTGTGGTTAGGTTAGGTTAGGTTAGGTTAGGTTAGTTTAAGTTAGGTTAGGTTTTGTTTGGTTTTGTTTGGTTTGGTTTGGTTTGGTTTCGTTTGGTTAGGTTAGGTTAGGTTAGGTTAGGTTAGGTTAGGTTAAATTAGGTGAGGTGAGGTTAAGTTAGGTTAGGTTAGGTTAGGTTCGGTTCGGTTCGGTTCGGTTCCGTTCGGTTCGGTTCGGTTCATTTCCGTTCCGTTCGGTTTCGTTCGGTTCGGTTCGGTTCAGTTTGGTTCGGTTCGGTTAGATTAGTTTAGGTTAGGTTA
>NW_025728081.1:1407500-1410000 GCF_021461385.2 Schistocerca piceifrons
GTCTCCATGAAGCTGGGCTACGGTCCCGCACACCGTTAGGCCGCCTTCCGCTCACGCCCCAACATCGTGCAGCCCGCCTCCAGTGGTGTCGCGACAGGCGTGAATGGAGGGACGAATGGAGACGTGTCGTCTTCAGCGATGAGAGTCGCTTCTGCCTTGGTGCCAATGATGGTCGTATGCGTGTTTGGCGCCGTGCAGGTGAGCGCCACAATCAGGACTGCATACGACCGAGGCACACAGGGCCAACACCCGGCATCATGGTGTGGGGAGCGATCTCCTACACTGGCCGTACACCACTGGTGATCGTCGAGAGGACACTGAATAGTGCACGGTACATCCAAACCGTCATCGAACCCATCGTTCTACCATTCCTAGACCGGCAAGGGAACTTGCTGTTCCAACAGGACAATGCACGTCCGCATGTATCCCGTGCCACCCAACGTGCTCTAGAAGGTGTAAGTCAACTACCCTGGCCAGCAAGATCTCCGGATCTGTCCCCCATTGAGCATGTTTGGGACTGGATGAAGCGTCGTCTCACGCGGTCTGCACGTCCAGCACGAACGCTGGTCCAACTGAGGCGCCAGGTGGATATGGCATGGCAAGCCGTTCCACAGGACTACATCCAACATCTCTACGATCGTCTCCACGGGAGAATAGCAGCCTGCATTGCTGCGAAAGGTGGATATACACTGTACTAGTGCCGACATTGTGCATGCTTTGTTGCCTGTGTCTATGTGCCTGTGGCTCTGTCAGTGTGATCATGTGATGTATCTGACCCCAGGAATGTGTAAATAAAGTTTCCCCTTCCTGGGACAATGAATTCACGGTGTTCTTATTTCAATTTCCAGGAGTGTAGGTTAGGTTAGGTTAGGTTAGGTTTGCTTTGGTTTGGTTTGGTTTGGTTTGGTTTGGTTTGGCTTGGTTTTGTTTGGTTAGGTTTGGCTTGGTTTGGTCTGGTCTGGTTTGATTTGTTTTGGTTTGGTCTGGTTTGGTTAAGTTTGATCTGGTTTGGTTATGTTAGGTTAGTTTAGGTTAGGTTTGGTTTGGTTTGGTTTGGTTTGGTTCGGTTTGGTTTGGTTTGGTTTGGTTTGGTTAGGTGGTTTCGTTAGGTTAGGTTTGGTTAGGTTAGATTAGGTTAGGTTAGGTTATGTTAGGTTTGGTTAGGTTGGGGAGGTTTTGTTAGGTTTGGTTTGGTTTGGTATGGTACGATTTGGTTTTGTTAGGTTACGTTAGGTTAGGTTAGGTTTGGTTTGGTTTGGTTGGTTTGGTTTGGTTCGGTTTGGTTTGGTTTGGTAGGTTTGGTTAGGTTTGGTTAGGTTTGGGTAGGTTAGGTTAGGTTAGGTTAGGTTAGCTTATGTTAGGTTAGGTTAGGTTAGGTCAGGTTAGGTTAGGTTTGGTTAGGTTAGGTTTGGTTTGGGTTGGTTTGGTTTGGTTTGGTTTGATTTGGTTTGGTTTGGTTTGGTTTGGTTAGGTTAGGTTAGGTTAGGTTAGGTTAGGGTGGGTTAGATTAGGTTAGGTTAGGTGAGGTAAGGTTAGGTTAGGTTAGGTTAGGTTAGGCTAGGTTAGGTTAGGCTAGGCTAGGCTATGCTAGGCTAGGTTAGGCTAGGCTAGGCTAGGCTATGGTAGGCTAGGATAGGGTAGGCTAGTTTAGTTTAGGCTAGGTTTGGCTCGGTTCATTTGGTTTGGGTTGGGTTGGGTTGGGTTGGGTTGGGTTGGGTTGGTTTGGGTTGGGTTGGGTTGCGTTGGTTTGGGTTGTGTTGTGTTGGGTTGTGTTTTGTTGGGTTGCGTTGTGTTGGGTTGTGTTGGGTTGCGTTTGCTTGGGTTGTGTTGGGTTGGGTTGGGTTGGGTTAGGTTAGGTTAGGTTACATTAGGTTAGGGTTGATTAAATTAGGTTAGGTTAGGTTAGGTTTGGTTAGGTTAGGTTAGGTTAGGTTAGGTTAGGTTAGATTAGGTTAGGTTAGGTTAGGTTAAGTTAGGTTAGGTTATGTCAGGTTAGGTTAGGTTGGGTTAGGTTTGGTTAGGTTTGGTTTGGTTTGGTTTGGTTTGGTATTGCTAGGTTAGGTTAGGTTAGGTTAGGTTAGGTTTGGTTTGGTTTGGTTTGGTTTGGTTAGGTTTTGTTGAATTATGTTAGGTTAGGTTAGATTAGGTTAGGTTAGGTTAGGTTAGGTTGGGTTAGGTTAGGATAGGTTAGGTTAGGTTAGGTTGGGTTAGGTTAGGTTGGGTTTGGTTGGGTTGGTTTGGGTTAGGTTAGGTTGGGTTAGGTTAGGTTAGGTTACATTAGGTTAGGTTTGGTTTGGTTTTGTTTGGTTTGGTTTTGTCTGGTTTCGTATGGTGTGGTTCTGTTTGGTTTGGTTAGGTTAGGTTAGGTTAGGTTAGGTTAGGTTAGGTTAGGTTAGGTTGGGTTTGGTTGGGTTGGTTTGGGTTAGGTTAGGTTGGGTTAGGTTAGGTTAGGTTAGATTAGGTTAGGTTTGGTTTGGTTTGGTTTGGTTTGGTTTCGTTT
>NW_025728081.1:1417500-1420000 GCF_021461385.2 Schistocerca piceifrons
TTTTATTTGATTTGGTTTGGTTTCGTTTGGTTTGATTTCGTTTAGTTTGGTTTATTTTTTTTTGGTTTGGTTTGGTTTGGTTTGGTTTTTTTTGGTTAGGTTAGCTTAGGTTAGGTTGGGTTAGATTAGGTTAGGTTAGTTTGGGTTAGGTTGGGTTGGGTTGGGTTAGGTTAGGTTAAGTTTGGTTAGGTTAGGTTAGGTTAAGTTCGGTTAGGTTTGGTTCGGTTAGGTTAGGTTAGGTTAGGTTAGGTTAGGTTAGGTTTTGTTTGGTTTGGTTTGGTTTGGTTTGGTTTTGTTTTGTTAGGTTAAAATTGGTTAGGTTAGGTTAGGTTAGGTTTGCTTTGGTTTAGTTTGGTTTGGCTAGGTGTGGTTAGGTTTCGTTAGGTTAGGTTACTTTAGGTTAGGTTAGGTTAGGTTAGGTTAGGTTAGGTTAGGTTAGGTTTGGTTTGGTTTGGTTTGGTTGAGTTTGGTTAGGTTAGGTTAGGTTAGTTTGGGTTAGGTTAGGTTAGGTTAGTTTGGGGTAGGTTGGGTTGGGTTGGGTTAGGTTAGGTTAAGTTAGGTTAGGTTACGTTAGGTTATGTTCGGTTAGGTTCGGTTCGGTTAGGTTAGGTTAGGTTTGGTTATGTTACGTTTTGTTTGGTTTGGTTTGGTTCCGTTTGGTTTGGTTTTGTTAGGTTAAAATAGGTTAGGTTAGGTTAGGTTATGTTTGCTTTGGTATGGTTTGGTTTGGTTTGGTTTGGTTTGGTTAGGTGTGGTTAGGTTAGGTTAGGTTAGGTTGGGTTAGGTTAGGTTAGGTTAGGTTAGGTTAGGTTTGGTTTGGTTTGGTTTGGTTTGGTTTGGTTTGGTTTGGTTTCGTTTGGTTTGGTTTGGTTTGGTTGGGTTGGGTTTGGTTTGGTTTGGTTTGGTTTGGTTTGGTTTCGTTAGGTTAGGTTAGGTTAGGTTAGGTTAGGTTAGGTTAGGTTAGGTTAGGTTAGGTTAAGTTAGGTTAAGTTAGGTTAGGTTGGGTAGGTTTGGTTGGGTTTGGTTTGGTTTGGTTTGATTTGGTTTTATTAGGTTAGGTTAGGTTAGGTTTGGTTAGGTTTGGTTTGGTTTGGTTTGGTTTGGTTTGGTTTCGTTTGGTTTGGTTTGGTTTGGTTTCGTTTGGTTTGGTTTGGTTTCGTTTGGTTTGGTTTGGTTTGGTTTGGTTTGGTTTGGTTTGGTTTGGTTTGATTTGGTTTGGTTTCGTTAGGTTAGGTTATGTTAGGTTAGGTTAGGTTAGGTTAGGTTAGGTTAGGTTATGTAGGTTTGGTTAGGTTTGGTTTAGTTTGGTATGGTATGATTTCGTTTTGTTAGGTTAGGTTAGGTTAGGTTAGGTTAGGTTAGGTTAGGTTAGGTTAGGTTAGGTAAGGATGGTTTGGTTTGGTTTGGTTTGGTTTGTGTTTCGTATGGTTTGGTTTGGTTTGTTTTGGTTTCGTTTGGTTTCGTTTGGTTTAGTTTCGTTTGGTTTGGTTTGGTTTAATTTGTTTAGGTTGGATTAGGTTAGGTTAGGTTAGGTTAGGTTAGGTTAGGTTCGTTTAGGTTAGGTTAGGTTAATTTAGGTTAGCTTGGGTAGGTTTGGTTAGGTTTGGTTTGGTTTGGTATGGTATGATTTGGTTTTGTTACGTTAGGTTAGGTTAGGTTAGGTTTGGTTAGGTTTGTTTTGGTTTGGTATGGTATGATTTGGTTTTGTTAGGTTAGGTTAGGTTAGGTTAGGTTAGGTTTGGTTTGGTTTGGTTGGTTTGGTTTGGTTTGGTTTTGGTTTCGTTTGGTTTCGTTTGCTTTGGTTTGGTGTGGTTAGGTAAGGTTAGGTTAGGTTAGGTTAGGTTAGGTTAGGTTAGGTTAGGTTAGGTTTGGTTTGATTTTGTTTGGTTTGGTTTGGTTTGGTTTTGTTAGGTTAGGTTAGGTTAGGTTAGGTTTGCATTGGTTTGGTTTGGTTTGGTTTGGTTTGGTTTGGTTAGGTTTGGTTAGGTTAGGTTAGTATAGGTTAGGTTAGGTTAGGTTAGGTTAGGTTAGGTTAGGTTAGGTTTGATTAGGTTAGGTTTGGTTTGTGTTGGTTTGGTTTGGTTTGTTGTGGTTTGGTTTGGTTTGGTTTGGTTTGGTTAGGTTGGGTTTAGGTTGGGTTAGGTTGGGTTGGGTTGGGTTAGGTTAGGTTAGGTTAGGTTAGGTTATGTTAGGTTAGGGTAGGTTAGGTTAGGTTGGGTTACGTTAGGTTTGATAAGGTTTGGTTAGGTTGGGTTTGGTTTGGTTTGGTTTCGTTTCGTTTCGTTTTGATTGGTTTGGTTTCGTTTGGTTTGGTTTGGTTTCGTTTGGTTTGGTTTGGTTTGGTTTGGTTTCGTATGGTTTGGTGTGGTTTGGTTTGGTATGGTTTGGTTTGGTTTGGTTTGGTTTCGTTAGGTTAGGTTAGGTTAGGTTAGGTTAGGTTCGTTTAGGTTAGGTTAGGTTAATTTAGGTTAGCTTGGGTAGGTTTGGTTAGGTTTGGTTT
>NW_025728081.1:1422500-1425000 GCF_021461385.2 Schistocerca piceifrons
GTTAGGTTAGGTTTGGTTAGGTTAGGTTAGGTTAGGTTAGGTTAGGTTAGGTTAGGTTAGGTTAGGTTAGGTTGGGTTAGGTTAGGTTAGGTTAGGTTAGGTTAGGTTAGGTTAGGTTAGGTTAGGTTAGGTTAGGTTTGGTTTGGTTTGGTTTGGTTTGGTTTGGTTTGGTTGGGATTGGTTTGGTTTGGTTAGGTTAGGTTAGGTTAGGTTACTTTAGGTTAGGTTAGGTTAGGTTAGGTTAGGTTAGGTTAGGTTAGGTTCGGTTAGGTTAGGTTAGGTTAGGTTTGGTTATGTTAGGTAAGGTTTGGTTTAGTTTGGTTTGGTTTGGTCTGGTTTCGTATGGTTTGGTTTGGTTAGGTTAGATTATGTTAGGTTAGGTTATGTTAGGTTAGGTTAGGTTTGGTTGGGTTTGGTTGGGTTGGTTTGGGTTAGGTTCGGTTAGGTTAGATTAGATTAGGTTAGGTTTGGTTTGGTTTGGTTTGGTTTGGTATGGTTTGGTTTGGTTGGTTTCATTTTTTTGGTTTGGTTTGGTTTCGTTTGGTTTGGTTTTGTTTAGTATGGTTTATTTTTTTGGTTTGGTTTGGTTTGGTTTGGTTTGTTTGGTTTGGTTAGGTTAGGTTAGGTTACGTTGGGTTAGGTTAGGTTAGGTTAGTTTGGGGTAGGTTGGGTTCGGTTGGGTTAGGTTAGGTTAAGTTAGGTTAGCTTAGGTTAGGTTAGGTTCGGTTAGGTTCGGTTTGGTTAGGTTAGGTTAGGTTAGGTTAGGTTAGGTAAGGTTAGGTTAGGTTAGGTTTTGTTTGGTTTGGTTTTGTCTTGTTAGGTTAAAATAGGTTAGGTTAGGTTAGGTTAGGTTTGCTTTGGTTTGGTTTGGTTTGGTTTGGTTTGGTTAGGTGTGGTTAGGTTAGGTTATTTTAGGTTAGGTTAGGTTGGGTTAGGTTAGGTTAGGTTAGGTTAGGTTAGGTTAGGTTTGGTTTGGTTTGGTTTGGTTTGGTTTGGTTTGGTTTGGTTTGGTTTGATTTGGTTTCGTTTGGTTTCGTTTGGTTTGGTTTGGTTTGGTTTGGTTTGGTTTGGTTTGGTTTGGTTTGGTTTGGTTTGGTTTGGTTTGATTTGGTTTGGTTTGGTTAGGTTAGGTTAGGTTAGGTTAGGTTAGGTTAGGTTAGGTTAGGTTAAGTTAGGTTAGGATAGGTTAGGTTGGGTAGGTTTGGTTGGGTTTGGTTTGGTTTGGTTTGGTTTGATTTGGTTTTATTAGGTTAGGTTAGGTTAGGTTTGGTTTGGTTTGGTTTGGTTTCGTTTCGTTTGGTTTGGTTTGGTTTGGTTTCGTTTGGTTTGATTTGGTTTGGTTTGGTTTGGTTTGGTTTGGTTTGATTTGGTTTGGTTTGGTTTGATTTAGTTTGGTTTGGTTTCGTTAGGTTATGTTAGGTTAGGTTAGGTTATGTTAGGTTTGGTTAGGTAGGTTTGTTTAGGTTTAGTTTAGTTTGGTATGGTATGATTTGGTTTTGTTAGGTTAGGTTAGGTTAGGTTTGGTTTGGTTTGGTTGGTTTGGTTTGGTTTGGTTTGGTTTGGTTAGGTTTGGTTAGGTTGGGTTAGGTTAGGTTACTTTAGGTTAGGTTAGGTTAGGTTAGGTTAGGTTAGGTTAGGTTAGGTTTCGTTTGGTTTGGTTTGGTTTGGTTGGGTTTGGTTTGGTTTGGTTAGGTTAGGTTAGGTCAAGTTGGGTTAGGTTGGGTTGGGTTGGGTTAGGTTAGGTTAGGTTAGGTTAGGTTAGGTAAGGTTAGGTTAGGTTAGGTTCGGTTAGGTTAGGTTAGATTAGGTTAGGTTAGGTTAGGTTAAGTTAGGTTACTTTAGGTTAGGTTAAGTTTGGTCTGGTTTGGTTTGGTTTTGGTTTCGTTTGGTTTGGTTTGGTTTGGTTTTGTTGGGTTTGGTTTGGTTGGATTTGGTTAGGTGTGGTTAGGTTAGGTTAGGTTAGGTTAGGTTAGGTTAGGTTAGGATTTGTTTGGTTTGGTATGGTTTGGTTTGGTATGGTTTGGTTTGGTTTGGTTTTGTTAGGTTAGCTTAGGTTAGGTCAGTTTAGGTTAGGTTAGGTTAGGTTAGGTGAGGTGAGGTGAGGTTAGGTTAGGTTAGGTTAGGTTCGGTTCGGTTCGGTTCGGTTCGGTTCGGTTCGATCCGTTCCGTTCGGTTCTGTTCGGTATTGTTTGGTTTGGTTTTGTTTGGTTTGGTTTGGTTTGGTTAGGTTAGGTTAGGTTAGGTTAGTTTAGGTTAGGTTAGGTTAGGTGAGGTGAGGTGAGGTTAGGTTAGGTTAGGTTAGATTAGGTTAGGTTAGGTTAGGTTAGGTTTGGTTCGGTTAGGTTAGCTTAGGTTAGGTTTTGTTTGGTTTGGTTTGGTTTTGTTTTGTTAGGTTAAAATAGTTTAGGTTAGGTTAGGTTTGGTTTGGTTTGGTTTGATTTGGTTTGGTTTGGTTAGATTAGGTTAGGTTAGGTTGGGTTAGGTTATGTTAGGTTAGTTT
>NW_025728081.1:1452500-1457500 GCF_021461385.2 Schistocerca piceifrons
TTTTGGTTGGGTTTGGTTTGGTTTGGTTAGGTTTGGTTAGGTTAGGTTAGGTTAGGTTCGGTTTGCTTAGGTTAGGTTAGGTTAGGTTTCGTTTCGTTTGGTTTGGTTTGGTTTGGTTTGGTTTGGTTTCGTTTGGTTTGTATTGGTTTGTTTTGGTTTCGTTTGGTTTGGTTTGGTTTGATTTGGTTTGGTTTGGTTTGGTTTGGTTTCATTAAGTTAGGTTAGGTTAGGTTAGGTTAGGTTAGGTTAGGTTAGGTTAGGTTAGGTTAGGTTAGGTTGGGTAGGTTTGGTTAGGTTAGGTTTGTTTTGGTATGGTATGATTTGGTTTTGTTAGGTTAGGTTAGGTTAGGTTTGGTTTGGTTTGGTTGGTTTGGTTAGGTTTGGTTTGGTTTGGTTTGGTTTGGTTTGGTTTGGTTTGGTTTGATTTGGTTAGGTTTGGTTAGGTTAGGTTAGGTTAGTTTACGTTAGGTCAGGTTAGATTAGGTTAGGTTAGTTTAGGTTAGGTTAGGTTAGGTTAGGTTAGGTTAGGTTCGGTTTGGTTTGGTTTGGTTTGCTTTGGTTTGGTTTGCTTTGGTTTGGTTAGGGTAGGTTTGGTTAGGTGAGGTTTGGTTAGGTTAGGTTTAGTTAGGTTAGGTTAGGTTATGTTACGCTAGGTAACGTTAGGCTAGGCTAGGCTAGGCTAGGCTAGGATATGTTAGGCTAGTTTAGGTTAGGCTAGGTTAGGCTCAGTTGGGTTGGGTTGGGTTGGGCTGGGTTGGGTTGGGTTGGGTTGTGTTGGGTTGGGTAGGGTTATGTTGGGTTGGGTTGGGTTAGGTTGGGTTGGGTTGGGTTGGGTTGGGTTGGGTTGTGTTGGGTTGGGTTGGGTTGGGTTGCAATGGGTTGGGTTAGGTTCGGTTAGGTTAGCTTAGGTTAGGTTACGTTAGGTTAGGTTAGGTTAGGTTAGGTTAGGTTTGGTTTTGTTTGGTTTGGTTTCGTTTGGTTTGGTTTGGTTTGGTTTGCTTTGCTTTGCTTTGCTTTGGATTGGTTTGGTTTGGTTTGAATTGGTTTGGTTTTCGTTTAGTTTGGTTTGGTTTGGTTTGGTTAGGTTAGGTTTGGTTAGGTTAGTTAAGTTACGTTAGGTTAGGTTAGGTTAGGTTAGGTTAGGTTAGGTTTGGTTTGGTTTGTTTTGGTTTGGTTTGGTTTTGTTAGGTTAAGTTAGGTTAGGTTAGGTTAGGATAGGTTAGGTTAAGTTAGGTTAGGTTATGTTAGGTTTGGTTAGATTAGGTTAGGTTAGGTTTGGATTGGTTTGGTTTGGTTTGGTTTGATTCTGTTTGGTTTGGTTTGGTTTGGTTTAGTTTGGTTTGGTTTGGTTAGGTTAATTTAGGTTAGGTTTGGTTAGGTTAGGGGTAGGTTAGGTTAGGTTAGGTTAGGTTAGGTTAGGTTAGGTAGGGTTAGGTTAGGTTAGGTTAGATTAGGTTAGGTTACGTTAGGTTAGGTTTGGTTTGGTTTGGTTTGGTTTAGTTTGGTTTGATTAGGTTTGGTTTGGTTTGGTTTGGTTTGGTTAGGTTAGGTTAGGTTAAGTTAGGTTAGGTTAGGTTTGGTTTGCTTAGGTTTGGTTTGCTTAGGTTTTGTTTGGTTTGGTTTCGTTTGGTTAGGTTTGCTTTGGTTAGGTTTGTTTTGGTTAGGTTTGTTTAGGTTACGTTAGGTTAGGTTAG
This sequence comes from Schistocerca piceifrons, assembly GCF_021461385.2. Lineage (NCBI taxonomy): Eukaryota > Metazoa > Arthropoda > Insecta > Orthoptera > Acrididae > Schistocerca > Schistocerca piceifrons. Next base: position 1,454,195 of record NW_025728081.1, read on the forward strand.
GTTAGGTTAGGTTAGGTTAGGTTAGGTTAGGTTAGGTTAGGTTAGGTTATGTTAGGTTAGGTTAGGTTAGGTTAGGTTAGGTTAGGTTAGGTTTGGTTAGGTTAGGTTAGCTTAGGTTTGTTAGGTTAGGTTAGGTTAAGTTAGGTTTAGTTTGGTTTGTTTTGGTTTGGTTTGGTTTGGTTTGGTTAGGATATGTTAGGTTAGGATAAGTTAGGTTAGGTTGGGTTAGGTTGGGTTGGGTTGGGTTGGGTTGGGTTGCATTGGGTTGGGTTGGGTTAGGTTAGGTTAGGTTAGGTTAGGTTAGGTTAGGTTAAGCTTGGTTAGGTTAGGTTTGGTTTGCTTAAGTTTGGTTTGCTTAGGTTTTGTTTGGTTTGGTTTCGTTTGGTTAGGTTTGCTTTGGTTAGGTTTGTTTTGGTTAGGTTTGTTTAGGTTTGGTTTGGTTAGGTTTGGTTAGGTTTGGGTAGCTAATGTTAGGTTAGCTTGGGTTAGGTACGGTTAGGTTAGGTTAGGTTAGGTTAGGTTTCGTTGGGTTTGGTTTGGTTTGGTATGGTTTGGTTTGGTTTGGTTTGGTTTGGTTTGGTTAGGTTTTGTTTGGTTAGGTTAGGTTCGGTTAGGTTAGGTTAGGTTAGGTTAGGTTTCGTTTGGTTTGGTTTGGTTTGGTATGGTTTGGTTTGGTTTGGTTTGGTTTGGTTTGGTTAGGTTTTGTTTGGTTAGGTTAAGTTAGGTTAGGTTAGGTTAGGTTAGGTTAGGTTAGGTTTGGTTTGGTTTGGTTTGGTTTGGTTTGGTTTGGTTTGGTCCAATTTGGTTTGGTTTGGTCTGTTTTGGTCTGGTTTGGTAAGGTTAGGTTAGGTTGGGTTAGGTTACGTTTGGTTTCTTTTCGTGTGGTTTGGTTTTGTTTGGTTTGGTTTAGTTTGGTTTAGTTAGGTTAGGTTACGTTAGGTTTGGTTTCGTTTGGTTTGGTTTGGTTTGGTTTGGTTTGGTTAGGTTTCGTTTGGTTTTGTTAAATTAGGTTAGGTTAGGTTTAGTTTGGTTTGGTTTAGTTTGGTTTGGTTTTGTTAGGTTAGGTTAGATTAGGTTTGGTTTGGTTTAGTTTGGTTTAGTTTGGTTAGGTTAGGTTAGGTTTGGTTTGGTTAGGTTAGGTTAGGTTATGTTAGGTTAGGTTAGGTTAGGTTAGGTTAGGTTACTTTAGGCTAGGTTACGTTGGGTTATGTTATTTTAGGATAGTGTTAGGTTAGGTTAATTTAGGTTGAAAGGTCTCTGTTGGATTCCTTTCATGTTTAATTTCTTAAATCTGTTGTCATTTACGGTATTAATTCCTCTCCTAAATTTACCGTGGCGTTTCTGAAAATATGGGAGGAAAATGGGTAGCCTCGGGCACCTTATGGTCGTTCACCTGTGAGTCTAGTATTTCGAATCCGACGCAAAGCTGACGGTTAATTCCAACGTTAAGGCCTCTTAATGACGATGGAACGCACAAGTTGCGTCGCGATTCAATACATCGTCCTCCAGCCGTCTTGTCTTCAAGGGTCTATTGCGGAATCGGGCACCTTATTGTCGTTCTCCTGTGAGTGTAGTACTTCGAATCCGACGCAAAACTGACAGTTAATTGTAACGTTCTGAGCCTCTTAATGATGATGGAACACACAAATTGCGTCGAGATCCAGCACATCGTCCTCCAGCCAACTTGTCTCCAAGGGTCGACTGCTGCCTCGGGCACCTTATGGTCGTTCTCCTGTGGGTCTGGTTTAAAGAATCCGACGCAAAATTCACAATTAATTGTAACGTTCAGAGCCTCTTAATAACGATGGAGCACACAAATTGCATCGCAATTCAATACATGTCCTCCACCCCAAATGTCTTTAAGGGTCAATTGCTGTGTCGGTCATCTCATGGTCGTTCTCCTGTGAGTCTCGTTTTTCGAATCCGACGCAAAACTGACAGTTAATTGTAACGTTCACAGCCTCTTAATGACGATGAGACACACTAATTGCGTCGCAATTCAATACATCGTCCTCCACCCCAACAGCCTCCAAGGGTCTATTGCAGTGACGGTCACCTCGTGGTCGTTCTCCTGTGAGTCTAGTTTTCCGAATCTGACGCAAAACTGACAGTTAATTGTAACGTTCAGTGCCTCTTAATGACGATGAAACACACTAATTGTGTCGCTATTCAATACATCGTCCTCCACCCAAAATGTCTCCAAGGGTCTATTGCTGTGTCGGTCACCTCATGGTCGTTCTCCTGTGAGTCTAGTTTTTTGAATCCGACGCAAAACTGACAGTTAATTGTATTATGCCCACCCTGCTAACGACGATGGAACACACAAATTGCGTCGCGATTCAATACATCGTCCTCCAACCGACTTGTCACCAAGGGTCTATTTTGCGGCCTCGGTCACCTTATGGACGTCCTCCTGTGAGACTAGTATTTCGAATCCGACGCAAAACTGACCGTTAATTGTAACGTTCAGAGCCTCTTAATGACGATGTAAAACACAAATTACGTCGAGATTCAATACATCGTCGTCCAGCCTACTTGTCTCCAAGGGCCTATTGCTGCATCAAGCACATTTTCGTCCTTCTCCTGTGAGTCTAGTTTAAAGAATCCGACGCAAAATTGACAGTTAATTGTAACGTTCAGAGTCTCTTAATAACGATGGAACACACAAATTGCGTTGCGATTCAATACATCGTTCTCTAGCCCTAATGTCTCCAAGGGCCTGTCGCTGTGTCGGTCACCTCATGGTTGTTCTCCTGTGAGTCTAGTTTTTCGAATCCGACGCAAGACATACAGTTAATTGTATCGTTCCGACCCTGCTAACGACGACGGAACACACAAACTGCGTCGCGATTCAATACATCGTCCTCCAGCCGACTTATCTCCAAGGGTCTATTGCGGTCTCGCGCACCTTATGGTCGTTCTCCTGTGAGTAGGTTAGGTTAGGTTAGGTTAGGTTAGGCTAGGCTAGGCTAGGCTAGGCTAGGCTAGGCTAGGCTACGCTAGGCTAGGCTAGGCTAGGCTAGGCTAGGCTTGGCTAGGCGAGGCTATGCTAGGCTAGGCTATGCTAGGCTAGGATAGGTTAGGCTAGTTTAGGTTAGGATAGTTTAGGCTCGGTTGGGTTGGGTTGGGTTGGGATGGGTTGGATTGGGTTGGTTGGTGTTGGGTTGGGTTGGGTTTGGTTGGGTTGGGTTGGGTTGGGTTGTGTTGGGTTGGGTTGTGTTGGGTTGCGTTTGGTTGGGTTGTGTTGTGTTGGGTTGGTTTGGGTTGGGTTAGGTTAGGTTAAGTTACGTTAGGTTAGGTTTGGTT
>NW_025728081.1:1475000-1477500 GCF_021461385.2 Schistocerca piceifrons
TTAATTTTGGTTAGGTTTGGGTAGGTTAGGGTAGGTTAGCTTAGGTTAGGTTAGGTTAGGTTAGGCTTGGTTAGGTTAGGTTTCGTTTGGTATGGTTTGGTTTGGTTTGGTTTGGTTTGGTTTGGTTTGGTTAGGTTTTGTTTGGTTAGGTTAAGTTAGGTTAGGTTAGGTTAGGTTAGGTTAGGTTAGGTTTGGTTTGGTTTCGTTTGGTTTGGTTTGTTTTGGTTTGGTTTGGTCCTATTTGGTTTGTTTTGGTCTGTTTTGGTCTGGTTTGGTTAGGTTAGGTTAGGTTGGGTTGGGTTACGTTTGGTTTCTTTTCGTTTGGTTTGGTTTGGTTTGGTTTGGTTTAGTAAGGTTAGGTTGGGTTAGGTTAGGTTTGGTTTCGTTTGGTTTGGTTTGGTTTGGTTTGGTTAGGTTTGGTTTGGTTTTGTTAAATTAGGTTAGGTTAGGTTTAGTTTGGTTTGGTTTTGTTAGGTTAGGTTAGGTTAGGTTAGGTTTGGTTTGGTTTAGTTTGGTTTGGTTTGGTTAGGTTAGGTTAGGTTAGGTTTGGTTTGGTTAGGTTAGGTTAGGTTATGTTAGGTTTGGTTACGTTAGGTTAGGTTAGGTTACTTTAGGCTAGGTTACGTTGGGTTATGTTATTTTAAGTTAGTGTTAGGTTAGGTTGAAAGGTCTCTGTTGGATTCCTTTCATGTTTAATTTCTTAAATCTGTTGTCATTTACGGTATTAATTCCTCTCCTAAATTTACGGTGGCGTTTCTGAAAATATGGGAGGAAAATGGGTAGCCTCGGGCACCTTATGGTCGTTCACCTGTGAGTCTAGTATTTCGAATCCGACGCAAAGCTGACGGTTAATTCCAACGTTAAGGCCTCTTAATGACGATGGAACACACAAGTTGCGTCGCGATTCAATACATCGTCCTCCAGCCGTCTTGTCTCCAAGGGTCTATTGCGTAATTGGGCACCTTATGGTCCTTTTCCTGTGAGTGTAGTACTTCGAATCCGACGCAAAACTGACAGTTAATTGTAACGTTCTGAGCCTCTTAATGATGATGGAACACACAAATTGCGTCGAGATCCAGCACATCGTCCTCCAGCCAACTTGTCTCCAAGGGTCGACTGCTGCCTCGGGCACCTTATGGTCGTTCTCCTGTGAGTCTAGTATTTCGAATCGGACGCAAAACTGACCGTTAATTGTAACGTTCAGAGCCTCTTAATGACGATGTAAAACACAAATTACGTCGATATTCAATACATCGTCCTCCAGCCTTCTTGTCTCCAAGGGCCTATTGCTGCATCAAGCACATTATCGTCCTTCTCCTGTGAGTCTAGTTTAAAGAATCCGACGCAAAATTGACAGTTAATTGTAACGTTCAGAGCCTCTTAATAACATGGAACACACTAATTGCGTTGCGATTCAATACATCGTTCTCTAGCCCTAATGTCTCCAAGGGCCTGTCGCTGTGTCGGTCACCTCGTGGTTGTTCTCCTGTGAGTCTAGTTTTTCGAATCCGACGCAAGACATACAGTTAATTGTATCGTTCCGATCCTGCTAACGACGACGGAACACACAATCTGCGTCGCAATTCAATACATCGTCTTCCAGCCGACTAGTCTCCAACCGTCCATTGCGGTCTCGGGCACCTTATGGTCGTTCTCCTGTGAGTAGGTTAGGTTAGGTTAGGTTAGGTTAGGTTAGGCTAGGCTAGGCTAGGCTATGCTAGGCTAGGCTAGGCTATGCTAGGCTATGCTAGGCTAGGCCAGGCTAGGCTAGGCTTGGCTAGGCGAGGCTAGGCTAGGCTAGGCTATGCTAGGATAAGTTAGGCTAGTTTAGGTTAGGATAGTTTAGGCTCGGTTGGGTTGGGTTTGGTTGGGTTGGGTTGGATTGGGTTGGTTGGGGTTGGGTTGGGTTGGGTTGGGTTGGGTTGGGTTGTGTTGTTTTGGGTTGTGTTGGGTTGCGTTTGTTTGGGTTGTGTTGTGTTGGGTTGGGTTGGGTTAGGTTAGGTTAAGTTACGTTAGGTTAGGTTTGGTTAGGTTAGGTTTTGTTAGGTTAGGTTTGGTTAGGTTAGGTTTGGTTAGGTTAGGTTAGGTTAGGTTAGGTTAGGTTACATTAGGTTAGGTTAGGTTAGGTTTGGTTTGGTTTGGTTTGGTTTCGTTTGGTATGGTTTGGTTTGGTTTGGTTTGGTTTCGTTTGGTTTGGTTTGGTTTGGTTTGGATTGGTTTGGTTTGGTTTGGTAAGGTTAGGTTAGGTTAGATTAGGTCAGGTTAGGTTAGGTTAGGTTAGGTTAGGTTATGTCAGGTTAGGTTAGGTTGGGTTAGGTTTGGTTAGGTTTGGCTTGGTCTGGTTTGGTTTGGTTTGGTTTTGTTAGGTTACGTTAGGTTAGTTTAGGTTAGGTTTGGTTTGGTTTAGTTTGGTTTGGTTTGGTTTGGTTAGGTTTGGTTAGGTTAGGTTAGGTTAGGATAGGTTAGGTTTGGTTAGTTTAGGTTTGGTTTGGTTTGGTTT
>NW_025728081.1:1482500-1485000 GCF_021461385.2 Schistocerca piceifrons
AGGTTAGGTTACCTTAGCTTAGGTTAGGTTACGTTAGGTTAGGTTTGGTTTGGTTTGGTTTGGTTTGGGTAGGTTAGGTTAGGTTAGGTTATGTTAGGTTAGGTTAGGTTAGGTTAGGTTAGGTTAGGTTAGGTTTGGTTTGGTTAGGTTTGGCTTGGTTTGGCCTGGTCTGGTTTGGTTTGTTTTGGTTTGGACTGGTTTGGTTAGGTTTGATCTGATTTGGTTATGTTAATTTAGGTTAGGTTAGTTTAGATTAGGTTTGGTTTGGTTTGGTTTGGCTTGGTTTGGTTTGGTTTGGTTAGGTTAGGTTAGGTTACGATAGGTTAGGTTGGGTTAGGTTAGGTTTGGTTTAGTTTGGTTTGGTTTGGTTTGGTTTGGTTTGGTTAGATTAGGTAAGGTTAGGTTAGGTTAGGTTAGGTTAGGTTAGGTTAGGTTAGTTTAGGTTAGGCTAGGTTAGGTTAGGTTAGGTTAGTTTAGGTTGGGTAGGTTTCGTTAGGTTTTGTGTGGTTTGGTATGGAATGATTTGGTTTTGTTAGGTTAGGTTAGGTTAGGTTACGTTTGGTTTTGTTTGGTTGGTTTGGTTTAGTTTGGTTTGGTTTGGTTTGGTTTGGTTAGGTTTGGTTAGGTTAGGTTAGCTTAGGTTAGTTTAGGTAAGGTCAGGTTAGGTTAGGTTAGATTAGGTTAGGTTAGGTTAGGTTTGGTTTGGTTTGGTTTGGTTTGGTTTGGTTTGGTTTGGTTTGGTTAGGTTAGGTTAGGTAAGGTTAGGTTAAGTTGGGTTAGGTTGGGTTGGGTTGGATTAGGTTAGGTTAGGTTAGGTTAGGTTAGGTTAGGTTGGGTTAAGTTAGGTTCGGTTTGGTTAGGTTAGGTTAGGTTAGGTTAGGTTAGGTTAGGTTAGGTTAAGTTAGGTTTGGTTTGGTTTGGTTTGGTTAGGTTGGGTTAGGTTAGGTTAGGATTGGTTAGGTTGGGTTAGGTTAGGTTTGGTTTGGTTTGGTTTGGTTTGGTTTGGTTTGGTTTGGTCTGGTTTGGTTTGGGTTGGTCACGTTTGGTTAGGTTTGATCTGATTTGGTCATGTTAGGTTAGGTTAGGTTAGGTTAGGTTAGGTTAGGTTTGGTTTGGTTTTTTTGGTTTGGTTTGGTTTGGTTAGGTTAGGTAAGGTTAGGGTAGGATAGGTTAGGTTAGGCTAGGTTAGATTAGGTTAGGTTAGGTTAGGCTAGGCTAGGCTATGCTAGGCTAGGTTAGTCTAGGCTATGCTAGGCTATGCTAGGCTAGGATAGGTTAGGCTAGTTTAGGTTAGGCTAGGTTAGGCTCGGTTGAGTAGAGTTGGGTTGGGTTGGGTTGGGTTTTGTTCGGTTGGTTTGGGTTTGGTTGGGTTGTGTTGGGTTGGGTTGTGTTGGGTTGGGTTGTGTTGGGTTGCGTTTGCTTGAGTTATGTTGGGTTGTGTTGGGTTGGGTTGGGTTAGGTTAGGTTAGGTTACATTAGGTTAGGTTTGATTAAATTAGGTTAGATTAGGTTAGCTTTGGTTAGGTTAGCTTAGGTTAGGTTAGGTTAAATTAGATTAGGTTAGGTTAGGTTAAGTTAGGTTAGGTTATGTCAGGTTAGGTTACGTTGGGTTAGGTTTGGTTACGTTTGGTTTGGTTTGGTTTGGTTTTGTTAGGTTAGGTTAGGTTAGGTTAGGTTAGGTTAGGTTTGGTTTGGTTTGGTTTGGTTTGGTTTGATTTGGTATGGTTTGGTTTGGTTAGGTTAGGTTAGGTTAGGTTAGGTTAGGTGGGTTAGATTAGGTTAGGTTAGGTTAGGTGAGGTAAGGTTAGGTTAGGATAGGTTAGGTTAGGCTAGGTTAGGTTAGGCTAGGCTAGGCTATGCTAGGCTAGGTTAGGCTAGGCTATGCTAGGTTATGCTAGGCTAGGATAGGTTAGGCTAGTTTAGGTTAGGCTAGGTTAGGCTCGGTTGAGTAGAGTTGGGTTGGGTTGGGTTGGGTTTTGTTCGGTTGGTTTGGGTTTGGTTGGGTTGTGTTGGGTTGGGTTGTGTTGGTTTGGGTTGTGTTTTGTTGGGTTGTGTTGGGTTGGGTTGTCATGGGTTGCGTTTGCTTGAGTTATGTTGGGTTGTGTTGGGTTGGGTTGGGTTAGGTTAGGTTAGGTTACATTAGGTTAGGTTTGATTAAATTAGGTTAGATTAGGTTAGGTTTGGTTAGGTTAGCTTAGGTTAGGTTAGGTTAAGTTAGATTAGGTTAAGTTAGGTTAGGTTATGTCAGGTTAGGTTACGTTGGGTTAGGTTTGGTTAGGTTTGGTTTGGTTTGGTTTGGTTTTGTTAGGTTAGGTTAGGTTAGGTTAGGTTAGGTTAGGTTAGGTTAGGTTAGGTTAGGCTAGGTTAGGTAAGGTTTCGTTTGGTTTGGTTTGGTTTGGTTTGGTTTGGTCTGGTTTCGTATGGTTTGGTTTGGTTTGGTTCTGTTTGGTTAGGTTATGTTAGGTTAGGTTAGGTTAGGTTGGGTTTGGTTGGGTTGGTT
>NW_025728081.1:1492500-1495000 GCF_021461385.2 Schistocerca piceifrons
TTCGTTTCGTTTGGTTTGGTTTCGTTTGGTTTGGATTGGTTTGCTTTGGTTTGGTTTGGTTTGGTTTGGTTTGGTTTGGTTTGGTTTGGTTTCGTTAGGTTAGGTTAGGTTAGGTTAGGTTAGGTTAGGTTAGGTTAGGTTAGGTTAGGTTTGGTTTGGGTTGGTTTGGTTTCGTCTGGTTTGGTTTGGTTTGGTTTCATTTGGTTAGGTTTGGTTTGGTTTGGTTTGGTCTGGTTTGGTTTGGTTTGGTTTCATTTGGTTTGGTTTGGTTTGGTTTGGTTAGCTTACGTTAGGTTAGGTTGGGTTAGGTTAGGTGAGGTAAGGTTAGGCTAGGTTAGGTTAGGTTAGGCTAGGTTAGGATAGGCTAGGCTAGGCTATGCTAGGCTAGGTTAGGCTAAGCTAATCTAGGCTATGCTAGGCTAGGATAGGTTAGGCTAATTTAGTTTAGGCTAGGTTAGGCTCGGTTGAGTTGGGTTGGGTTGGATTGGGTTGGTTTGGGTTGGGTTAGGTTGCGTTGGGTTTGGTTGTGTTGGGTTGGGTTGTGTTTTGTTGGGTTGTGTTAGGTTGGGTTAGGTTGGGTCTCGTTTGCTTGGGTTGTGTTGGGTTGGGTTGGGTTGGGTTAGGTTAGGTTACATTAGGTTAGGTTTGATTAAAATAGGTTAGGTTAGGTTAGGTTTGGTTAGGTTAGGTTAGGTTTGGTTTTGTTTGGTTTTGTTTGGTATTGTTAGGTTAGGTTAGGTTAGGTTTGGTTTGGTTTGGTTTGGTTTGGTTTGGTTAGGTTTTCATGAATTAAGTTAGATTAGGTTAGATTAGGATAGGTTAGGTTAGGTTAGGTGAGGTGAAGTTAGGATAGGTTAGGTTAGGTTAGGTTATGGTAGGTTTGGTTAGGTTAGTTAAGGTTAGGTAAGATTATGTTAGGTTAGGTTAGGTTAGGTTAGGTTGGGTTGGGTTAGGTTTAATTAGCTTTGTTTAGGTTTGGTTAGGTTTGGTTAGTTTGGGTTAGGTTTGGTTTGGTTTGGTTTTGTTAGGTTATGTTAGGATAGGTTTGGTTTGGTTTGGTTAGGTTTGGTTAGGTTAGGTTAGGTAAGGTTAGGTTTGGTTTGCTTAGGTTAGGTTAAGTTAGGTTAGGTTGAGTTTCGTTTGGACTGGTTTAGTTTGGTTTGGTTTGGTTTGGTTTGGTTTGGTTTTGTTAGGTTATGTTAGGTCAGGTCGTGTTAGGTCAGGTTTTGTTTGGTTTGGTTTGGTTTGGTTTGGTTTGGTTTCGTTTTGTTTGGTTTGGTTTCGTTTGGTTTGGTTTGGTTTCGTTTGGTTTGTTTGGTTTGGTTTGGTTTTGTTTCGTTTTGTTTGGTTTGGTTTGGTTTCGTTTGGTTTGGTTTGGTTTGGTTTGGTTTGGTTTGGTTTTGTTTCGTTTTGTTTGGTTTGGTTTCGTTTGGTTTGGTTTGGTTTCGTTTGGTTTGGTTTGGTTTGGTTTGGTTTGATTTCGTTTGGTTTGGTTTGGTTTGGTATGGTTTGGTTTGTTTTGGTTTGGTTTGGTTTCGTTAGGTCAGGTTAGGTTAGGTTAGGTTAGGTTAGGTTGGGTAGGTTTGGTTAGGTTTGGTTTGGTATGGTATGATTTGGTTTTGTTAGGTTAGGTTAGGTTTGGTTTGGTTTGGTTGGTTTTGTCTAGTTTGGTTTGGTTTGGTTTGGATTGGTTAGGTTTGGTTATGTTAGGTTAGCTTAGGTTAGTTTAGGTTAGGTCAGGTTAGGTTAGGTTAGGTTAGGTTATGTTAGGTTTGGTTTGGTTTGGTTTGGTTTGGTTTGGTTTGCTTGGTTTCGTTTGGTTTGGTTTGGTTTGGTTTGGTTTCGTTTAGTTTGGTTTATTTTGGTTTGGTTTGGTTTGGTTTGGTTTGGTTAGGTTAGGTTAGATTAGGATGGGTTAGGTTCGGTTAGGTTAGTTTGGGTTAGGTTGGTTTGGGTTGGGTTAGGTTTGGTTAGGTTAGGTTAGGTTAGGTTAGGTTAGGTTAGGTTCGGTTCGGTTAGGTTCGGTTAGGTTGGGTTAGGTTAGGTTAGGTTAGGTTTTGTTTGGTTTGGTTTGGTTTTATTTGTTTTGATTTGTTAGGTTAGGTTTGCTTTGGTTTGGTTTGGTTTGATTTGGTTTGGTTTGGTTAGGTGTGGTTAGGTTAGGTTAGGTTAGGTTAGGTTTGGTTTGGTTTGGTTTGGTTTCGTTTGGTTTGGTTTCGTTTCGTTTGGTTTGGTTTGGTTTGGTTTGGTTTGGTTTGGTTTGGTTTGGTTTGGTTTGGTTTGGTTTCGTTGGGTTAGGTTAGCTTGGGTTAGGTTAGGTTAGGTTAGGTTAGGTTATGTTAGGTTAGGTTAGGTCGGGTAGGTTTGGTTGGGTTTGGTTTGGTTTGGTTTGGTTTGATTTGGTTTTATTAGGTTAGGTTAGGTTAGGTTTGGTTTCTTTTGGTTTGGTTTGGTTTGGTTTGGTATGGTTTGGTTTCGTTTGGTTTGGTTTGGTTTGGTT
>NW_025728081.1:1510000-1522500 GCF_021461385.2 Schistocerca piceifrons
AGGTTAGGTTAGGTTAGGTTAGGTTAAGTTAGGTTAGATTTTGTTTGGTTTTGTTTGGTTTGGTTTGGTTTATTTGGTAAGGTTAGGTTAGGTTAGGTTAGGTTAAGTTAGGTGAGGTTAGGTTAGGTTAGGTTAGGTTAGGTTAGGTTCGGTTCGGTTCGGTTCCGTTCCATTCGGTTCGGTTCGGTTCGGTTCCGTTCCGTTCGGTTCCGTTCTGTTCGGTTCGGTTCGGTTTGGTTAGGTTAGTTTAGGTTAGGTTAGGTTAGGTTAGGTTAGGATATGTTAGGTTAGGTTAGGTTAGGTTTGGTTTAATTTGGTTTGGTTTGTATTGGTTAGGTTAGGTTACGTTAGTATAGGTTAGGTTAGGTAAGGTTAAGTTAGCTAAGGTTATGTTAGGTTAGGTTTGGTTTGGTTTGGTTTGGCTTGGTTTTGTTTGGTTAGGTTTGGCTTGGTTTGGTCTGGTCTGGTTTGATTTGTTTTGGTTTGATCTGGTTTGGTTAGGTTTGATCCAGTTTGGTTATGTTAGGTTAGCTTAGGTTAGTTTAGGTTAGGTTTGGTTTGGTTTGGTTTGGTTTGGTTTGGTTTGGTTTGGTTTGTTTTGGTTTGGTTTGGTTAGGTTAGGTTAGGTTGGGTTAGGTTAGGTTACGTTACGTTAGGTTAGGTTAGGTTGGGTTAGGTTAGGTTAGGTTAGGTTAGGTTAGGTTAGGTTAGGTTAGGTTAGGTTGGGTTTGGTTGGGTTGGTTTGGGTTAGGTTAGGTTAGGTTAGGTTATGTTAGGTTAGGTTAAGTTAGGTTGGGTAGGTTTGGTTAGGTTTGGTTTGGTTTGGTATGGTATGATTTGGTTTTGTTAGGTTAGGTTAGGTTAGGTTTGGTTTGGTGTGGTTGGTTGGGTTTGGTTTGGTTTGGTTTTTTTTGGTTATGTTTGGTTTGGTTTGGGTAGGTTAGGTTAGGTTAGTTTAGGTTAGATTAGGTTAAATTAGGTTAGGTCAGGTTAGGTTAGGTTTGGTTAGGTTAGGTTTGGTTTGGTTTGGTTTGGTTTGGTTTGGTCTGGTTTCGTATGGTTTGGTTTGGTTTGGTTTGGTTTGGTTAGGTTAGGTTAGGTTAGGTTAGGTTAGGTTAGGTTAGGTTGGGTTTGGTTGGGTTGGTTTGGGTTAGGTTAGGTTAGGTTAGGTTAGGTTAGATTAGGTTAGGTTTGGTTTTTGTTTGGTTTGGTTTGGTTTCGTTTGGTTTGGTTTGGTTGGTTTCGTTTGGTTTGGTTTGGTTTCGTTTCGTTTGGTTTGGTTTCGTTTAGTTTGGTTTATTTTTGTTTGGTTTCGTTTGGTTTGGTTTGGTTTCGTTTGGTTAGGGTAGGTTAGGTTGGGTTAGGTTAGGTTAATTTAGTTTGGGTTAGGTTGGTTTGGGTTGGGTTAGGTTAGGTTAGGTTAGGTTAGGTTAGGTTAGGTTAGGTTATGTTAGGTTAGGTTAGGTTCGGTTCGGTTACGTTCGGTTAGGTTAGGTTAGGTTACGTTAGGTTAGGTTAGGTTAGGTTTTGTTTGGTTTGGCTTGGTTTTGTTTGGTTTTGTTTTGTTAGGTTAAAATAGGTTAGGTTAGGTTTGGTTTGGTTTGGTTTGGTTTGGTTAGGTGTGGTTAGTTTAGGTTAGGTTAGGTTAGGTTAGGTTAGGTTTGGTTTGGTTTGGATTGGTTTGGTTTGGTTTCGTTTGGTTTGATATCGTTTCGTTTCGTTTGGTTTGGTTTGGTTTGTTTTTGTTTGGTTTGGTTTGGTTTGGTTTGATTCGGTTTGGTTTGGTTTGGTTAGGTGTGGTTAGGTTAGGTTAGGTTAGGGTAGGTTAGGTTAGGTTAAGTTAGGTTAGGTTTTGTTTGGTTTTGTTTTGTTTGGTTTGGTTTGGTTTGGTTTGGTTAGGTTAGGTTAGGTTAGGTTAGGTTAGGCTAGGTTAAGTTAGGTGAGGTGAGGTTAGGTTAGGTTAGGTTCGGTTCGGTTCGGTTCCATTCGGTTCGGTTCGGTTCGGTTCCGTTCCGTTCCGTTCCGTTCCGTTCCGTTCCGTTCGGTTCGGTTCGGTTCGGTTTGGTTTGGTTCGGTTAGGTTAGTTTAGGTTAGGTTAGGTTAGGTTAGACTAGGTTATGTTAGGTTAGGTTAGGTTAGGTTTGGTTTGGTTTGTATTGTTTAGATTAGGTTAGGTTAGGTTAGGTTAGGTTTGGTTTGGTTTGGTTTGGTTTGGCTTGGTTTTGTTTGGTTAGGTTTGGCTTGGTTTGGTCTGGTCTGGTTTGATTTGTTATGGTTTGGTCTGGTTAGGTTCGGTTTGGTTTGGTTTGCTTTGGTTTGGTTTGGTTTGAAACGTCCCCTTTGAACAATTTATACAGGACTGTGCTTAACCTGACACACAATATTTTTAGCGCAACGCAATCTGACTATCAAAGATCCCTGCAAAAGAATGGCCCTGACTAACATTAAACTATACCTTTCACAAATCACTTACCTCACAAAAATCGTCGCTGCTCAAGCTACTGCAATACAGCGAGCGCCACTACTGCCAGCTAAATAAAAGATTCAAACTATGGAAGGCACTAACTACTGATAGGGATAGTTAGCAAATGAAAGATATTAATAGAGAACCAACAATGTATTTACCTTGATATCATCACAAGTCATAATATATATATCAGTTCATGACAAATTACAAACCTCCGCCATCTCTCTCCCCACATCCACCACTGCTGGCGGCTCACCTCCAACTGCGCAACGCTACGCGCTGTTCACAGCCAGCTGCCGCTGCCCAACACTACAATGGTAGACAACAATGCAAACTAGCCACAGACTGCACACAGCACAGCCAGTGATTTTTATATTGAGCGCTACGTAACGTTGCCAATAAGAAAACATAAACAGCCTACTTACATAGAGAAAACATAAACAGCCTACTTACATAGAGAAAACATAAACAGCCTACTTACATAGCCCCCATGCTCCCCACAAAAATTTTTACAAATTGGTTTGGGCAGTGCCCAATACAGATTTGAAAAAAATTTTTCATAATTACAATAGCAAAGATATCAAATGCACACACTTATTGATACAACGTTGGTCAAAAGCTAAAATTTTGTCACAGTCCATAAAGACAGTTCTGATTCATCACAGTAAAATAGCAGTGTTTTTCTCAAAGTCTAAGCAGTAAAAGAAAATGCACACAGAAGTAGTGGATTTCCATGCAGTCTTGAAGAAGTAGTGTTGTCCTTCCAACGGAAAGACAGTGCTGGCTCTTGACATGCTGACAGGTAATGGGCCACAATGGAGCAAACCCACAGCAGAGTCATTCGAAGTTTTGAAGAGTATTGGTAGGTAAGTCATCACAGAGCGGACCCACTGTAGTCCTGGTAGAGAGTATGGTATTGGTGGGCCACCAGAGGTGCAGACCCACTGCAGTCCTTGTAGAAATAATGGTATTGATGGATCATCAAAGATGTAGACCCACTGTAGTCCTTGAAGAGATGGATAGCAGCCATCTGTTGTGACTGTGCAGGTGCACAATTACCATTGAAGAGTCTTGCGGATAATATAGCAAGTCCATAAACCACCACTTGTGCACTCACAAAGTTTTTGAAATTGTCCTTAGAACCAGCAATGCTGTTATCCAGTCCCTTGCTGAGTTATTAACACACGTGCAAACACTAACAGTCCCTACTTCTCACATATTGTCCACATACTATGACCAACAGAAACGTGTGCAGTGAAATGTAACTAACAAGTTAATAATGTCATGAACTGGTGACAATTACAATTTTATAACATAAGAATACAATAACAAAGGTTCAAAATACATCATTTAAACATAATAATACAGATAACATTTGTAGTACAGGCTTTACAAAAGAATAGAAATAAACATATACATCAGTGTTACAAAAATAGTGACATAAGTACATACATAAAATAATGAGAATAGTTTTCGAAACAGTAATTTCACACATGAACATTGAAACAGAACAGAATTGTAAACAACTTTACAAAGAAAATAACATATTATTAATGCAACTTATATTTGAGGATAACAGTATTCCTCCTCATAGTGAATATAGCTTAGTATTAGAAGAGAAAAAAATTCTATGAAACAGTACACAGAGACAGGAAGAAAACAAATACTCAAGGGTACACAAACACATAGTGGGATAACACCAATAGGAAAGGACAGGGTTCGTTTTCAGTGTAACATTTGGTACTGCAGTCCAACCCAAAACTTCATATATCTTTCCTCTTATTTCATCCTTTGTTTCCACCAAAAAAAATTCTATCTAAGCATGCTTTCTGTATTTATATGTTCACACATTTCTTACCTCAACATTTATTTCCAAGAAAATCCTACCTAAACCTGTTTTCTCAGTGCATTTCTTCCAATTCATCGCAACTCATTCTCTTAGAGGCTACCCCCTCTTAAGCTAACTTAAATCTACTGAGCTCAGATGCTAAACTAAGGGACGAGGCAATGCAGCATCACATAACAATTAATATAAACAGCAATTACCAAAAAATTGGAAAATTGCAAAGCAAGCTACCGTAAATCTAAATTAACAGATAAAATGCAAAATTACAACTAATATGAGCCAATGTGCAGCAACATGAAAAATCAATGAGTAGTAAAATTGGCTTAGCAGAGTAACACAAATTAAAGTTCAGTAGCACTATGCCTGGCAAACAGCAGCTTATATCTAAACATGACATAGCTCAAGAAGAAAAAATATTACAGTAAAAACAACAATGCAGATAAGGGAAATGTATATTCACATCTTAATGTCTATGTAATTAAAGTGGTGCACCACAAGAAGTTATTCTACCAAAAGTTACCAATTACTTGAAAAGAAAATTATGAATGCAGTTACTAGTTCCTTCTTATTGTTCTTTCCTTTCCAAGTGCTCCTTTTTTAAAGAATGTGGATCATAAAATAATTATTTAATAGATCTGTTGACAGAAAGTGTTCACATTAGCAAATGCATTTCATTTTATAAAAGCAATGCTGCAACACAGCTGGAAAACAGATGTCAAATGAAATAAGCAACTATGAAAAGCAAAGCATAAAAATATCATTCAGTAGTCATGTGACATTTCGTAAGTTAGTAGAAATTCTCTCAACTCTCATAGAAAGACGCTTGTCATAATCAGGTGTGCAGATGTAAAAATATTTCTTGTCATTTTATTAGGCATTTCAGTAAATATCGTAAATTAAGAGCTAGTGTAATCATATGTTTTCAAGTTCGACCGTGTCGTTTTTGCGATGCTTTCTCTAATGGAATGACAATGGCCAGGATAATGGCGTTACCTTTCTTTTTTTTTTTCTTCCTGTGCTCTGAAAGGCACGCGCTAATGACTTTTTCTCCAGGCGTCTGACACAGCTGGGTGCCCGCGACGCATTACGTGCAGGTGGTCACTTAACTTTCGTACGGAAATATTTACGACAGCAATTTTCGCTAAAGTGACAGTCTCACATAAAAATACTTCACAGGTCAAGAATTAGCGTTGCAAATCTGTAGAAACAAAATCCTATGAATATAACAGTGTCCAAAAAATGTTCAGTGGCATTGTGATACATTCACACATGATTCACACATGTCATAACTCTTAAAGTACGATTCTTGGTTTCCAACATCCTTTTTCACAAGACAAGAGTCCCTACCCACTATTCATTACTCCTTACCTCATTATACATATACATATTCGTCGACACTTCTTCAATATTTCATCGTGAGAAATACGTAGCATAATAAACATTCCTCAACAACATAATACACATCGTCGTCGTAATAACAACATCATAACACTTCAGTCAAATCTCAAAATCGTCGTAACTTCCTCCAATAATTTCTAAGCCTAAAATAATTCTCTGCTGATGTCAAAAGTGTCAGCTGCCTCAAACGTACTTTAAAAATCATGATCTCATACCAAATACATCATTCAAAGCTCTCATAGTATCACAATGATTCCGAAAAAATATGAACAGTTTACAAAGTACAGACAAAATACAGTTTCATAAGTGTGAAGTTATCCAACGGTGTAATTACCTAAACATCTGTCACTGCCGTAGTAAAAAGTTTGTCTCTCTCAGTTCAATGATCAGATAGCTGTGTAATTTATGTGTTAGAGAAATATGGTACCGATGTGTTAAATTGTATAAGCAAATACCATATTAGCTAGGGCTCCTTGTGCTTGCCAAACACTTGGTACACAAAGTAAGCGTGTACCCCCCTGAGGATAAATGTAATTATACCCTCAGGTGTTACAAATTACAGCAATGGAATGAAATGTATCACGGGAAACTTTCTTTGTAATTAAAAAATCTTTGAAAATAAGTGTTTTAAGTATAAAATTGATCACTTAAATACGTGTACTGTAGCGCTAAATGTGCGTCTTGTTGCAACATAATCTGTGTGGAAGTGTCGTAGTTATCGTCCTCCGAAAGCTACGTTCTGCAGAAGTCAATGTACTTACCTCATAATACACAAAAGTGAAATGCTTTGCGTATAGATATCATACTTATTACGCTTATTGCCGTGATGAAGAAAGTAATGTGCTGTAACGTATTGTTGTGCTACAGAAAAGGCTGTCTCCTTGTAGCTATACCATAAAAGTTACTACTAAAACATGTTTTACTTTCCAGAATAATACAGAAAAACTGTGCAGATATAAAACAGATACACCACAAAAGCAACATTGTAAATTGTCACTCATTAGTAGCGTCGTGATAAAACCGTGTAGTTGTCACATAAACTAACCACTGTGTCGTCTGGTATCTCACAGAAAGTACTTTAAACCCAGAATGTATTTTCAAGTAAACCAAAATGTTGCATTAAAATCTCATTAGCAGTACTGGTAAATGTTCTAATCGTACAACTAACAAGCAAGAATGTACACACACAATTACACTGTGTCGTCAGTTCGCAATAACAATGCATTCGTAATTTCTGTTTAAATAATTTCTCTTGGTTCTTGGCTGGATATTGAACTTCAAACATTGTTGCATGGTAACAGTTTCTAAAGCATACTAGTAACGTGAAGTGAAACGTTTTATGGCAAAGACAAAGTTAAAAAGCAGATTATCTTTCAATAAACGGTTTTACATGTGAAATATGGTGTAAACCTTTACTCTTCCTAGTACACAGAATTTCAACTTGAATGCAATTATCATGCGGTATTCGCCCGTAAAGAATACTGGAATCTTGCTCAAGGTTAGCGTCAATGTTATTTTTCTCTGAGCCAGCCGGCGCACGCGGCTGCCTGCGGTGTGAGTCATTGTCTGTTTCTTTGTTGGCGCGCGTCGTTATTGGGATTAGGAGACCTAACTTCCACAAATTCGCCTTGACGAGAGGGCCCTGCCCTGTTTGAATCCCGCCAGTTCTGATGCAATTCAGGTCTGTCGTTACGATCATATCGTCTGTCGTCATGTCGGTAGATTCCATAGTTTCTTTCTTGTCGCTCACATGGTGGAGAATTTCTCCCTGAATCGTAACTGCGCGCTGGTCCGTTGCGTCTAAAGTTATTAGCGCAACGCAATCTGACTTTCAAAATTCCCTACAAAACAATGGCCCTGACTAACATTTAACTATACCTTTCACAAATCACTTACCTCACAAAAATCTTCGCTGCTCAAGCTACTGCAATACAGCGAGCGCCACTACTGCCAGCTAAATAAAAGATTCAAACTATGGAAGGCACTAACTACTGATAGGGATAGTTAGCAAATGAAAGATACTAATAGAGAACGAACAATGTATTTACCTTGATATCATCACAAGTCATAATATATATATCAGTTCATGACAAATTACAAACCTCCGCCATCTCTCTCCCCACATCCACCACTGCTGGCGGCTCACCTCCAACTGCGCAACGCTACGCGCTGTTCACAGCCAGCTGCCGCTGCCCAACACTACAATGGCAGACAACAATGCAAACTAGCCACAGACTGCACACAGCACAGCCAGTGATTTTCATATTGAGCGCTACGTAACGTTGCCAATAAGAAAACATAAACAGCCTACTTACATAGCCCCCATGCTCCCCACAAAAAATTTTACAAAATATTTTATGGGCAGTGGCCAATAATGATTTGATAAAATTTTTCATAATTACAATAACAAACATGTCAAATGCACACACTTATTGATACAATGTTGGTCAAAAGCTAAAATTTTCTCACAGTCCATAAAGACAGTCCTAATCGTACATAACAGGAGAATAGCAGTGTTTTTCTCAAAGTCTGAGCAGTAAAAGAAAATGCACACAGAAGTAGTGGATTTCCATGCAGTCTTGAAGAAGTAGTGTTGTCCTTCCAACGGAAAGACAATGCTGGCTCTTGACATGCTGACAGGTAATGGGCCACAATGGAGCAAACCCACAGCAGAGTCATTCGAAGTTTTGAAGAGTATTGGTAGGTAAGTCATCACAGAGCGGACCCACTGTAGTCCTGGTAGAGAGTATGGTATTGGTGGGCCACCAGAGGTGCAGACCCACTGCAGTCCTTGTAGAAATAATGGTATTGATGGATCATCAAAGATGTAGACCCACTGTAGTCCTTGAAGAGATGGCCAGCAGCCATCTGTTGTGACTGTGCAGGTGCACAATTACCATTGAAGAGTCTTGCGGATAATATAGCAAGTCCATAAACCACCACTTGTGCACTCACAAAGTTTTTGAAATTGTCCTTAGAACCAGCAATGCTGTTATCCAGTCCCTTGCTGAGTTATTAACACACGTGCAAACACTAACAGTCCCTACTTCTCACATATTGTCCACATACTATGACCAACAGAAACGTGTGCAGTGAAATGTAACTAACAAGTTAATAATGTCATGAACTGGTGACAATTACAATTTTATAACATAAGAATACAATTACAAAGGTACAAAATACATCATTAAAAACATAATAATACAGATAACATTTGTAGTACAGGCTTTACAAAAGAATAGAAATAAACATATACATCAGTGTTACAAAAATAGTGACATAAGTACATACATAAAATAATGAGAATAGTTTTCGAAACATTAATTTAACACATGAACATTGAAACAGAACAGAATTGTAAACAACTTTACAAAGAAAATAACATATTATTAATGCAACTTATATTTGAGGATAACAGTATTCCTCCTCATAGTGAATATAGCTTAGTATTAGAAGAGAAAAAAAATTCTATGAAACAGTACACAGAGACAGGAAGAAAAAAAATACTCAAGGGTACACAAACACATAGTGGGATAACACCAATAGGAAAGGACAGGGTTCGTTTTCAGTGTAACATTTGGTACTGCAGTCCAACCCAAAACTTCATATATCTTTCCTCTTATTTCATCCTTTGTTTCCACCAAAAAAAATTCTATCTAAGCATGCTTTCTGTATTTATATGTTCACACATTTCTTACCTCAACATTTATTTCCAAGAAAATCCTACCTAAACCTGTTTTCTCAATGCATTTCTTCCAATTCATCGCAACTCATTCTCTTAGAGGCTACCCCCTCTTAAGCTAACTTAAATCTACTGAGCTCAGATGCTAAACTAAGGGACGAGGCAATGCAGCATCACATAACAAATCAACACAAACAGCAATGCAAAAAAATGCAAATTGGCAAAGCTAGCAGCATAAATGAGCAAAAGTCAAATTCAATAACACTATGCCTGGCAAACAGCAGCAACTTATACCTAAACATGACATAGCGCAAGCAGAAAAAATATTACACTAAACAACAATGCAGATAAGGGAAATGTATATTCACATCTTAATGTCTATGTAATTAAAGTGGTGCACCACAAGAAGTTATTCTACCAAAAAGTTACCAATTACTTGAAAAGAAAATTATGAATGCAGTTACTAGTTCCTTCTTATTGTTCTTTCCTTTCCAAGTGCTCCTTTTTTAAAGAATGTGGATCATAAAATAATTATTTAATAGATCTGTTGACAGAAAGTGTTCACATTAGCAAATGCATTTCATTTTATAAAAGCAATGCTGCAACACAGCTGGAAACCAGATATCAAGTGAAATAAGCAATTACGCAAACCAAAGCATAAAAACATCATTCAATAGTCATGTGGCATTTCGTAAGTCAGTAGCTCGCAACTCTCATAGAAAGACACTTGTCATTATCAGGTTTGCAGATGTACGAATATTTCCCATCAGTTCATAAGCATTTCAGCAATTAGCACAAAGTGCGAGTAATCATATGTTTTCAAGTAACGAGGGTGTCGCATGAGCGATGAAAGGCACACCCTAATGGCTTGTTCTCCAGGTGTTTTCCTGTGCTCTGAAAGGCACGCGCTAATGCCTTTTTCTCCAGGCGTCTGACACAGCTGGGTGCCCACGACGCATTATGTGTAGGTGGTCCGTTAACTTTCTTACGGAAATATTTACGACAGCAGTTTCCGCTACAGAGACAGTCGCATATAAAGATATTTAACAGGTCAAGAATTTGCGTTACAAATCTGTAGAAACAAAATGCTATTGATATAACAGTGTCCAAAAAAAATTTTCGTCTGCATTGTAATACATTCACGCATTTACGCACATTTCATAACTCTTAAAGTACGATTTGTTCATCACAGTAAAATAGTGTTTTTTTCAAAGTCTGAGCAGTAGAAGAAAATGCACACAGAAGTAGTGGATTTCCATGCAGTCTTGAAGAAGTAGTGTTGTCCTTCCAACGGAAAGTCAGTGCCGGCTCTTGACATGCTGACAGGTAATGGGCCACAATGGAGCAAACCCACAGCAGAGTCATTCGAAGTTTTGAAGAGTATTGGTAGGTAAGTCATCACAGAGCGGACCCACTGTAGTCCTGGTAGAGAGTATGGTATTGGTGGGCCACCAGAGGTGCAGACCCACTGCAGTCCTTGTAGAAATAATGGTATTGATGGATCATCAAAGATGAAGACCCACTGTAGTCCTTGTAGAGATAATGGTATTGGTGAGTCATCAAAGATGCAGACCCACTGTAGTCCTTGTAGAGATAATGGTATTGGTGGGCCACCTGAGGTGCAGACCCACTGTAGTCCTGGTATAGACGGCCAGCGGCCATCCGTTGCGACTGTGCAGGTGCACAACCACCATCGAAGATTCTTGCAGAGAATATAGCAAGTCCATAAACCACCACTTGTGCACTCAGAAAGTTTTTCTTTTAATTGTCCTTAGAACCAGCAATGCTGTTATCCAGTCCCTTGCTGAATTACCAACACACGTGCAAACACTATCAGTCCCTACTTCTCACATATTGTCCACATAGTCTTGCGGAGAATATAGCACATTAAACTATACCTTTCACAAATCACTTACCTCACAAAAGTCTTCGCTGCTCAAGCTACTGCAATACAGCGAGCGCCACTACTGCCAGCTAAATAAAAGATTCAAACTATGGAAGGCACTAACTACTGATAGGGATAGTTAGCAAATGAAAGATATTAATAGAGAACGAACAATGTATTTACCTTGATATCATCACAAGTCATAATATATATATCAGGTCATGACAAATTACAAACCTCCGCCATCTCTCTCCCCACATCCACCACTGCTGGCGGCTCACCTCCAACTGCGCAACGCTACGCGCTGTTCACAGCCAGCTGCCGCTGCCCAACACTACAATGGCAGACAACAATGCAAACTAGCCACAGACTGCAAACAGCACAGCCAGTGATTTTCATATTGAGCGCTACGTAACGTTGCCAATAAGAAAACATAAACAGCCTACTTACATAGAGAAAACATAAACAGCCTACTTACATAGAGAAAACATAAACAGCCTACTTACAGGTTTCGTTAGGTTAGGTTAGGTTAGGTTAGGTTAGGTTAGGTTAGGTTAGGTTATGTTAGGTTAGGTGAGGTTAGGTTAGGTTAGGTTAGGTTAGGTTAGGTTCGGTTCGGTTCGGTTCGGTTCCGTTCGGTTCGGTTCGGTTCGGTTCGGTTCCGTTCGGTTCCGTTTGGTTCGGTTCGGTTTGGTTCGGTTCGGTTAGGTTAGTTTAGGTTAGGTTAGGTTAGGTTAGGTTAGGTTAGGTTAGGTTAGGTTAGGTTTTGTTTGGTTTGGTTTGGTTTGGTTTTGTTTTGTTTTGTTAGGTTAAAATAGGTTAGTTTAGGTTAGGTTAGGTTAGGTTATGTTAGGTTAGGTTTGGTTAGGTTAGGTTAGGTTAGGTTAGGTTAGGTTAGGTTAGGTTAAGTTAGGTGAGGTGAGGTTAGGTTAGGTTAGGTTAGGTTAGGTTAGGTTCGGTTTGGTTCAGTTCGGTTCCGTTCGGTTCGGTTCGGTTCGGTTCGGTTCCGTTCCGTTCGCCTCGGTTCGGTTCGGTTTGGTTCGGTTCGGTTAGGTTAGTTTAGGTTAGTGTAGGTTAGGTTAGCTTAGGTTATATTAGGTTAGGTTAGGTTTGGTTTGGTTTGGTTTGGTTTGTATTGGTTAGGTTAGGTTAGGTTAGGTTAGGTTAGGTTAAGTTAGGCTACGTTAGGTTAGGTTAGGTTTGGTTTGGTTTGGTTTGGTTT
>NW_025728081.1:1642500-1645000 GCF_021461385.2 Schistocerca piceifrons
TTTGGTTTGGTTTCGTTTGGTTTCGTTTGATTTGGTTTGGTTTGGTTTGGTTTGGTTAGGTTTGGTTAGGTTAGGTTAGGTTAGGTTAATTTAGGGTTGGTATGGTTTGCTTAGGTTAGGTTAAGTTAGGTTAGGTTAGGTTAGGTTACGTTGGGTTTGGTTATGTTAGGTTAGATTCTGTTAGGTTAGGCTAGGTTAGGTTAGGTTGGTTCAGGTTAGGTTGGGTAGGTTTGGTTAGGTTAGGTTTGGCTTGGTATGGTATGATTTGGTTTTGTTAGGTTAGGTTAGGTTAGGTTAGGTTTGGTTTGGTTTGGTTGGTTTGGTTAGGTTTGGTTTGGTTTGGTTTGGTTGGTTAGGTTAGGTTTGGTTAGGTTAGGTTAGGTCAGGTTAGTTTAGGTTAGGTCAGGTTAGGTTAGGTTAGGTTAGGTTAGGTTAGGTTAGGTTAGGTTCGGTTTGGTTTGGTTTGGTTTGCTTTGGTTTGGTTTGCTTTGGTTTGGTTATGGTAGGTTTGGTTAGGTGAGGTTTGGTTAGGTTAGGTTTAGTTAGGTTAGGTTAGGTTATGTTACGCTAGGTAAGGTTAGGCTAGGCTAGGCTAGGCTAGGCTAGGGTAGACTAGGCTAAGCTTGGATATGTTTTTCTAGTTTAGGTTAGGCTAGATTAGGCTCAGTTGTGTTGGGTTGGGTTGGGCTGGGTTGGGTTGGGTTGGGTTGTGTTGGGTTGGGTTGGGTTACGTTGGGTTGGGTTGGGTTAGGTTGGGTTGGGTTGGGTTGGGGTGGGTTGGGTTGTGTTGGGTTGGGTTGGGTTCGGTTGGATTGGGCTGGGTTGCATTGGGTTGGGTTAGGTTAGGTTAGGTTAGGTTAGGTTAGGTTAGGTTAGGTTTGGTTTGATTTGGTTTAGTTTCGTTTGGTTTGTTTTGGTTTGGTTTGGTTTGCTCTGGATTGGTTTGGTTTGGTTTGAATTGGTTTGGTTTGGTTTGGTTAGGTTAGGTTAGGTTTGGTTAGGTTAGTTTAGGTTATGTTAGGTTAGGTTAGGTTAGGTTAGGTTAGGTTAGGTTTGGTTTGGTTTGTTTTGGTTTGGTTTGGATTTGTTAGGTTAAGTTAGGTTAGGTTAGGTTAGAATAGGTTAGGTTAAGTTAGGTTAGGTTATGTTAGGTTTGGTTAGATTAGGTTAGGTTAGGTTAGGTTTGGTTTGGTTTGGTTTGATTTGGTTTGGTTTGGTTTGGTTTAGTTTGGTTTGGTTTGGTTAGGTTAATTTAGGTTAGGTTTGGTTAGGTTTGGTTAGGTTTGGGTAGGTTAGGTTAGGTTAGGTTAGGTTAGGTTAGGTAGGGTTAGGTTAGGTTAGGTTAGGTTATGTTAGGTTTGGTTTGGTTTGGTTTGGTTTGGTTTGGTTTAGTTTGGTTTGATTAGGTTTGGTTTGGTTTGGTTTGGTTTGGTTAGGTTAGGTTAAGTTAGGTTGGGTTATGTTAGGTTAGGTTAGGTAGGTTAGGTTAGGTTAGGTTAGGTTAGGTTAGGTTAGGCTAGGTTAGGTTAGCTTAGGTTTGGTTAGGTTAGGTTAGGTTAAGTTAGATTTAGTTTGGTTTGGTTTGGTTTGGTATGGTTTGGTTTGGTTTGGTTTGGTTTGGTTTGGTTAGGTTTTGTTTGGTTAGGTTAAGTTAGGTTAATTTGGGTTAGGTTAGGTTAGGTTAGGTTATGTTGGGTTTGGTTAGGTTAGGTTAGATTATGTTAGGTTAGGTTAGGTTAGGTTAGGTTGGTTCAGGTTAGGTTTAATTAGGTTTGTTTAGTTTTGGTTGGGTTTGGTTTGGTTTGGTTAGGTTTGGTTTGGTTAGGTTAGGTTAGGTTAGGTTTGGTTTGCTTAGGTTAGGTTAGGTTAGGTTAGGTTAGGTTTCGTTTGGTTTGGTTTGGTTTAATTTGGTTTGGTTTGGTTTGGTTTGGTTTGGTTTGGTTTTGTTAGGTTAGGTTAGGTTAGCTTAGGTTTGGTTTGGTTTGGTTTGGTTTGGTTTGGTTTTGTTTCGTTTTTTTTGGTTTGGTTTCGTTTGGTTTGGATTGGTTTCGTTTGGTTTCGTTTGATTTGGTTTGGTTTGGTTTGGTTTGGTTAGGTTTGGTTTGGTTAGGTTTGGTTAGGTTAGGTTAGGATAGGTTAGGGTAGGTATGGTTTGCTTAGGTTAGGTTAAGTTAAGTTAGCTTAGGTTATGTTAGGTTATGTTGGGTTTGGTTAGGTTAGGTTAGATTATGTTAGGTTAGGTTATGTTAGGTTAGGTTGGTTCAGGTTTAGGTTTAATTAGGTTTGTTTAGTTTTGGTTGGGTTTGGTTTGGTTTGGTTAGGTTTGGTTAGGTTAGGTTAGGTTAGGTTAGGTTTGGTTTGCTTAGGTTAGGTTAGGTTAGGTTTCGTTTGGTTTGGTTTGGTTTGGTTTGGTTTGGTTTCGTTTGGTTTGTATTGGTTTGTTTTGGTTTCGTTTGGTTTGGTTTGGTTTGATTTGGTTTGGTTTGGTTTGGTTTGGTTT
>NW_025728081.1:1657500-1660000 GCF_021461385.2 Schistocerca piceifrons
TTTCATGTTTAATTTCTTAAATCTGTTGTGATTCATGGTATTAATTCCTCTCCTAAATTTACCGTGGCGTTTCTGAAAATCTGCGAGAATAATGGGTAGCCTCGGGCACCTTATGGTCGTTCACTATGGGTCTAGTATTTCGAATCCGACGCAATGCTGACGGTTAATTCCAACGTTCAGGCCTCTTAATGACGATGGAGAACACTAATTACGTCGAGATTCAATACATCGTCCTCCAGCCTACTTGTCTGCAAGGGTCTATTGCTGCATCAAGCACCTTATCGTCCTTCTCCTGTGAGTCTGGTTTAAAGAATCCGACACTAAATTCACAATTAATTGTAACGTTCAGAGCCTCTTAATAACGATGCAGCACACAAATTGCATCGCAATTCAATACATCGTCCTCCACCCCAAATGTCTCCAAGGGTCTATTGCTGTGTCGGTCACCTCATGGTCGTTCTCCTGTGAGTCTAGTATTTCGAATCGGACGCAAAACTGACCGTTAATTGTAACGTTCAGAGCCTCTTAATGACGATGTAAAACACAAATTACGTCGATATTCAATACATCGTCCTCCAGCCTTCTTGTCTCCAAGGGCCTATTGCTGCATCAAGCACATTATCGTCCTTCTCCTGTGAGTCTAGTTTAAAGAATCCGACGCAAAATTGACAGTTAATTGTAACGTTCAGAGCCTCTTAATAACATGGAACACACTAATTGCGTTGCGATTCAATACATCGTTCTCTAGCCCTAATGTCTCCAAGGGCCTGTCGCTGTGTCGGTCACCTCGTGGTTGTTCTCCTGTGAGTCTAGTTTTTCGAATCCGACGCAAGACATACAGTTAATTGTATCGTTCCGATCCTGCTAACGACGACGGAACACACAATCTGCGTCGCAATTCAATACATCGTCTTCCAGCCGACTAGTCTCCAACCGTCCATTGCGGTCTCGGGCACCTTATGGTCGTTCTCCTGTGAGTAGGTTAGGTTAGGTTAGGTTAGGTTAGGTTAGGCTAGGCTAGGCTAGGCTATGCTAGGCTAGGCTAGGCTATGCTAGGCTATGCTAGGCTAGGCCAGGCTAGGCTAGGCTTGGCTAGGCGAGGCTAGGCTACGCTAGGCTATGCTAGGATAGGTTAGGCTAGTTTAGGTTAGGATAGTTTAGGCTCGGTTGGGTTGGGTTTGGTTGGGTTGGGTTGGATTGGGTTGGTTGGGGTTGGGTTGGGTTGGGTTGGGTTGGGTTGGGTTGTGTTGTTTTGGGTTGTGTTGGGTTGCGTTTGTTTGGGTTGTGTTGGGTTGGGTTGGGTTGGGTTAGGTTAGGTTAAGTTACGTTAGGTTAGGTTTGGTTAGGTTAGGTTTTGTTAGGTTAGGTTTGGTTAGGTTAGGTTTGGTTAGGTTAGGTTAGGTTAGGTTAGGTTAGGTTACATTAGGTTAGGTTAGGTTAGGTTTGGTTTGGTTTGGTTTGGTTTCGTTTGGTATGGTTTGGTTTGGTTTGGTTTGGTTTCGTTTGGTTTGGTTTGGTTTGGTTTGGATTGGTTTGGTTTGGTTTGGTAAGGTTACGTTAGGTTAGTTTAGGTTAGGTTTGGTTTGGTTTGGTTTGGTTTGGTTTGGTTTGGTTGGGTTTGGTTAGGTTAGGTTAGGTTAGGATAGGTTAGGTTGGGTTAGTTTAGGTTTGGTTTGGTTTGGTTTGGTTTGGTTTGGTTTGGTTTGGTTTGGTCTGGTTTTGTTTGGGTTGGTCACGTTTGGTTAGGTTTGATCTGATTTGGTTATGTTAGGTTAGGTTAGGTTAGGTTTGGCTTGGTTTCTTTTGGTTTGGTTTGGTTTGGTTAGGATAGGTAAGGTGAGGTTAGGATAGGTTAGGTTAGGGTAGGTTAGATTAGGTGAGGTTGGGTTAGGATAGGTTAGGTTGGGTTAGGTTAGGTTTGGTTTGGTTTGGTTTGGTTTGGTTTGGTTTGGTCTGGTTTGGTTTGGGTTGGTCTCGTTTCATTAGGTTTGATCTGATTTCGTTATGTTAGGTTAGGTTAGGTTAGATTAGGTTAGGTTAGGTTTGGTTTGGTTTGGTTTGGTTTGGTTTGGTTTGGTTTGGTTAGGTTAGGTAAGGTTAGGTTAGGTTAGGTTAGGTTAGGGTAGGTTAGATTAGGTTAGGTTGGGTTAGGTTTGGTCAGGTTAGGTTAGGTTAGGTTAGGTTTGGTTTGGTTTGGTTTGGTTTGGTTTGGTTTGGTTTGGTTTGGTTTGGTTTGATTTGGTATGGTTTGGTTTGGTTAGGTTATGTTAGGTTAGGTTAGGTTAGGTGGGTTAGATTAGGTTAGGTTAGGTTAGGTGAGGTAAGGTTAGGTTAGGATAGGTTAGGTTAGGCTAGGTTAGGTTAGGCTAGGCTAGACTATGCTAGGCTAGGTTAGGCTTGGCAAGGCTAGGCTATGCTAGGCTAGGATAGGTTAGGTTAGTTTAGGTTAGGCTAGGTTAGGCTCGGTTGAGTAGAGTTGGGTTGTGTTGGGTTGGGTTTT
>NW_025728081.1:1665000-1670000 GCF_021461385.2 Schistocerca piceifrons
GTTTGCTTGAGTTATGTTGGGTTGTGTTGGGTTGGGTTGGGTTAGGTTAGGTTAGGTTACATTAGGTTAGGTTTGATTAAAATAGGTTAGATTAGGTTAGCTTTGGTTAGGTTAGCGTAGGTTAGGTTAGGTTAAGTTAGATTAGGTTAGGTTAGGTTAAGTTAGGTTAGGTTATGTCAGGTTAGGTTACGTTGGGTTAGGTTTGGTTAGGTTTGGTTTGGTTTGGTTTGGTTTTGTTAGGTTAGGTTAGGTTAGGTTAGGTTAGGTTAGGTTAGGTTATGTTAGGTTAGGTTAGGTTAGGTTAGGTTAGGTTAGGTTAGGTTAGGTTAGGTTAGGTTAGGTTAGGTTTGGTTTGTTTTTTTGGTTTGGTTTGTTTGGTTAGGTTAGGTAAGGTTAGGTTAGGATAGGTTAGGTTAGGGTAGGTTAGATTAGGTTAGGTTAGGTTAGGATAGGTTAGGTTGGGTTAGGTTAGGTTTGGTTTGGTTTCGTTTCGTTTGGTTTGGTTTGGTTTGGTTTCGTTTGGTTTGGTTTGGTTTGGTGTCGTTTGGTTTGGTTTCGTTTTGTTTGGTTTGGTTTGGTTTGGTTTAGTTTGGTATCGTTTGGTCTGTTTTGGTTTGTTTGGTTAGGTTAGGTTAGGTTAGGGTAGGTTAGGTTAGGTTAGGTTAGGTTAGGTTAGGTTAGGTTAGGTTAGGTTTGGTTTGGTTTGGTATGGTTTGGTTTGGTTTGGTTTGGTTTGGTTTGGTTTGGTTAGGTTAGGTTAGGTTAGGATAGGTTAGGTTAGGTTACGTTGGGTTAGGTTGGGTTGGGTTGGGTTAGGTTAGGTTAGGTTAGGTTAGGTTAGGTTAGGTTAGCTTTGGTTTGGTTTGGTTTGGTTTCGTTTCGTTTGGTTTGGTTTGGTTTGGTTTCGTTTGGTTTGGTTTGGTTTGGTGTCGTTTGGTTTGGTTTCGTTTTGTTTGGTTTGGTTTGGTTTGGTTTAGTTTGGTATCGTTTGGTCTGTTTTGGTTTGTTTGGTTAGGTTAGGTTAGGTTAGGGTAGGTTAGGTTAGGTTAGGTTAGGTTAGGTGAGGTTAGGTTTGGTTTGGTTTGGTATTGTTTTGTTAGGTTAAAATAGGTTAGGTTAGGTTAGGTTTGGTTTGCTTTGATTTGGTTTGGTTTGGTTTGGTTTGGTTTGGTTTAATTTGGTTAGGTTTGGTTAGGTCAGGTAAGTTTCAGTTAGGTTAAGTTAGGTTAGGTTA
This sequence comes from Schistocerca piceifrons, assembly GCF_021461385.2. Classification (NCBI taxonomy): domain Eukaryota; kingdom Metazoa; phylum Arthropoda; class Insecta; order Orthoptera; family Acrididae; genus Schistocerca; species Schistocerca piceifrons. The sequence continues at coordinate 1,666,235 of NW_025728081.1, forward strand.
GGTTTTGTTTGGTTTGGTTTTGTTTGGTTTGGTTTGGTTTGGTTAGGTTAGGTTAGGTTAGGTTATGTTAGGTTAGGTTAGGTTAGGTTGGGTAAGGTTTGGTTTGGTTTGGTTTGGTTTGGTTTGGTTTGATTTGGTTAGGTTAGGATGGGTTGGGTTAGGTTAGGTAATTTTAGGTTAGGTTATGTTAGGTTAGGTTAGGTTAGGTTAGGTTATTTTAGGTTTATTTTGGTTTGGTTTGGTTTGGTTTGGTTTGGTTTGGTTTGGTCTGGTTTGGTTTGTTTTGGTCTGGTTTGTTCTGGTTTGGTTAGGTAAGGTTGGGTTAGGTTAGGTTAGGTTTGGTTTGGTTTGGTTAGGTTAGGTTAGGTTTGGTTTGGTTAGGTTAGGTTAGGTTATGTTAGGTTAGGTTAGGTTAGTTTAGGTTAGTTTACTTTAGGCTAGGTTACGTTTGGTTAGGTTATTTCAGGATAGTGTTAGGTTAGGTTAGGTTAGGTTGAAAGGTCTCTGTTGGATTCCTTTCATGTTTAATTTCTTAAATCTGTTGTGATTCATGGTATTAATTCCTCTCCTAAATTTACCGTGGCGTTTCTGAAAATCTGCGAGAATAATGGGTAGCCTCGGGCACCTTATGGTCGTTCACTATGGGTCTAGTATTTCGAATCCGACGCAATGCTGACGGTTAATTCCAACGTTCAGGCCTCTTAATGACGATGGAGAACACTAATTACGTCGAGATTCAATACATCGTCCTCCAGCCTACTTGTCTGCAAGGGTCTATTGCTGCATCAAGCACCTTATCGTCCTTCTCCTGTGAGTCTGGTTTAAAGAATCCGACACTAAATTCACAATTAATTGTAACGTTCAGAGCCTCTTAATAACGATGCAGCACACAAATTGCATCGCAATTCAATACATCGTCCTCCACCCCAAATGTCTCCAAGGGTCTATTGCTGTGTCGGTCACCTCATGGTCGTTCTCCTGTGAGTCTAGTATTTCGAATCGGACGCAAAACTGACCGTTAATTGTAACGTTCAGAGCCTCTTAATGACGATGTAAAACACAAATTACGTCGATATTCAATACATCGTCCTCCAGCCTTCTTGTCTCCAAGGGCCTATTGCTGCATCAAGCACATTATCGTCCTTCTCCTGTGAGTCTAGTTTAAAGAATCCGACGCAAAATTGACAGTTAATTGTAACGTTCAGAGCCTCTTAATAACATGGAACACACTAATTGCGTTGCGATTCAATACATCGTTCTCTAGCCCTAATGTCTCCAAGGGCCTGTCGCTGTGTCGGCCACCTCGTGGTTGTTCTCCTGTGAGTCTAGTTTTTCGAATCCGACGCAAGACATACAGTTAATTGTATCGTTCCGATCCTGCTAACGACGACGGAACACACAATCTGCGTCGCAATTCAATACATCGTCTTCCAGCCGACTAGTCTCCAACCGTCCATTGCGGTCTCGGGCACCTTATGGTCGTTCTCCTGTGAGTAGGTTAGGTTAGGTTAGGTTAGGTTAGGTTAGGCTAGGCTAGGCTAGGCTATGCTAGGCTAGGCTAGGCTATGCTAGGCTATGCTAGGCTAGGCCAGGCTAGGCTAGGCTTGGCTAGGCGAGGCTAGGCTACGCTAGGCTATGCTAGGATAGGTTAGGCTAGTTTAGGTTAGGATAGTTTAGGCTCGGTTGGGTTGGGTTTGGTTGGGTTGGGTTGGATTGGGTTGGTTGGGGTTGGGTTGGGTTGGGTTGGGTTGGGTTGGGTTGTGTTGTTTTGGGTTGTGTTGGGTTGCGTTTGTTTGAGTTGTGTTGGGTTGGGTTGGGTTGGGTTAGGTTAGGTTAAGTTACGTTAGGTTAGGTTTGGTTAGGTTAGGTTTTGTTAGGTTAGGTTTGGTTAGGTTAGGTTTGGTTAGGTTAGGTTAGGTTAGGTTAGGTTAGGTTACATTAGGTTAGGTTAGGTTAGGTTTGGTTTGGTTTGGTTTGGTTTCGTTTGGTATGGTTTGGTTTGGTTTGGTTTGGTTTCGTTTGGTTTGGTTTGGTTTGGTTTGGATTGGTTTGGTTTGGTTTGGTAAGGTTACGTTAGGTTAGTTTAGGTTAGGTTTGGTTATGTTTGGTTAGGTTAGGTTAGGTTAAGTTAGGTTTAGTTTGGTTTAATTTGGTTTGGTTTGGTTTGGTTAGGTTATGTTAAGTTAGGATAAGTTAGGTTAGGTTGGGTTAGGTTGGGTTGGGTTGGGTTGGGTTGGGTTGGGTTGGGTTGGGTTGGGTTAGGTTAGGTTAGGTTTGGTTAGGTTAGGTTAGGTTAGGTTAGGTTAAGTTAGGTTAGGTTAGGTTAGGTTAGGTTTGGTTTGCTTAGGTTTGGTTTGCTTAGGTTTTGTTTGGTTTGGTTTCGTTTGGTTAGGTTTGGTTTGGTTTGTTTTGGTTTGGTTTGTTTAGGTTTCGTTGGTTTAGGTTTGGTTAGGTTTGGTTAGGTTTGGGTAGGTTAGGTTAGGTTAGGTTAGGTTATGTTAGGTTAGGTTAGGTTTCGTTTGGTTTGGTTTGGTTTTGTTAGGTTAAAATAGGTTAGGTTAGGTTAGGTTAGGTTGGCTTTGGTTTGGTTTGGTTTGGTTTGGTTTGGTTTGGTTTGGTTAGATTAGGTAAGGTTAGGTTAGGTTAGGTTAGGTTAGGTTAGGTTAGGTTAGGTTAGTTTAGGTTAGGCTAGGTTAGGTTAGGTTAGGTTAGTTTAGGTTGGGTAGGTTTCGTTAGGTTTTGTGTGGTTTGGTATGGTATGATTTGGTTTTGTTAGGTTAGGTTAGGTTAGGTTACGTTTGGTTTTGTTTGGTTGGTTTGGTTTAGTTTGGTTTGGTTTGGTTTGGTTTGGTTAGGTTTGGTTAGGTTAGGTTAGTTTAGGTTAGTTTAGGTAAGGTCAGGCTAGGTTAGGTTAGATTAGGTTAGGTTAGGTTAGGTTTGGTTTGGTTTGGTTTGGTTTGGTTTGGTTTGGTTTGGTTTGCTTAGGTTAGGTTAGGTAAGGTTAGGTTAAGTTGGGTTAGGTTGGGTTGGGTTGGATTAGGTTAGGTTAGGTTAGGTTAGGTTAGGTTAGGTTGGGTTAAGTTAGGTTTGGTTTGGTTAGGTTAGGTTAGGTTAGGTTAGGTTAGGTTAGGTTAGGTTAAGTTAGGTTTGGTTTGGTTTGGTTTGGTTAGGTTGGGTTAGGTTAGGTTAGGATAGGTTAGGTTGGGTTAGGTTAGGTTTGGTTTGGTTTGGTTTGGTTTGGTTTGGTTTGGTTTGGTCTGGTTTGGTTTGGGTTGGTCACGTTTGGTTAGGTTTGATCTGATTTGGTCATGTTAGGTTAGGTTAGGTTAGGTTAGGTTATGTTAGGTTAGGTTTGGTTTGGTTTTTTTGGTTTGGTTTGGTTCTGTTAGGTTAGGTAAGGTTAGGGTAGGATAGGTTAGGTTAGGGTAGGTTAGATTAGGTTAGGTTAGGTTAGGCTAGGCTAGGATATGCTAGGCTAGGTTAGGCTAGGCTATGCTAGGCTATGCTAGGCTAGGATAGGTTAGGCTAGTTTAGGTTAGGCTAGGTTAGGCTCGGTTGAGTAGAGTTGGGTTGGGTTGGGTTGGGTTTTGTTCGGTTGGTTTGGGTTTGGTTGGGTTGTGTTGGGTTGGGTTGTGTTGGGTTGGGTTGTGTTGGGTTGCGTTTGCTTGAGTTATGTTGGGTTGTGTTGGGTTGGGTTGGGTTAGGTTAGGTTAGGTTACATTAGGTTAGGTTTGATTAAAATAGGTTAGATTAGGTTAGCTTTGGT